>NW_025398931.1:0-7051 GCF_016433145.1 Gracilinanus agilis
GAGATCATCAGTGGATTGCAGTGAGAATCCCAAAGCCACATCAGCCCTTAGCTGTGCTGCTCAAGCCTGGCAGGTTCCAGGTCTGAGGCAGTCACCCAGAGACTCCATTTATAGTTCCTTGGGCCCTGTCTGTTTAGGTTACTAAGTTAGTGTAGAAATAAGTCTTTCCCTTACCCTGTGGGTTTTGTCATTAGATTTAAGGTTTTAGAGTAGACATCCCTATCCCACCTTTTAGTTGTTCATAATTAAACCCAGTTATATCCTGTTACCTTGTCTGTTGGATTCAAAGCCTCTGGCCCAGGGTGACAGTTGGTCAACTGTCCCTTTGTCAGTTAGGAGCACCTTGACTGTTCTGGTCCCCATGTCCAGGTCTAGTCTCTCATAAACCCCAGTGTGTGTACCCACAATCACCTAATTTTATTATAATATCCCTGGTGTCCCCATTACCCTTACTTATCTTTTCTACATACCCCATGCCCAAGAAAATGTATTGTTTGATAATTGTTTTCCTCCTCTACCATAAACAATTAATGAAGTAAAACTTACATGAAATTGTTTTGAAAAAAGATTGTTACAGAAAAATTAAATTGGCAATTTGTTTTAAATAAGTATATTGCATTTCAGTTGTGCAAAAAACATGACACTGTTTTCAACTTCAATTTTGGTGAATAATTCAAATCTATTGATTTGTTTAAAATATTTTTAAATCTCATGAACATTACTAAAAACTTTACCTGTCATTAGTATTTCTCTTTCAATGATATTTTTCAGTCAAAAGATATCAATTATCAAATCAAGAAATTAAAACTCTCTTCAGCCATGTGAAGAAATGATCCAAAGTATTACTAATTAGAGAAATGTAAATTAAAACAACTCTAAACTGTCTAATATGAAAAAAAGGAAAATCTTATTTGAAGGGTGTAAGAGGGGAAACTAGATATTTAAGGTATGGTCACCAGGAATTGATTAACTCGATTTTAAAATAAAATAGACCCAAGTCAGGATGACTTTTATGCTGGTTTATTTACAATTAGGAAAGTTGAAGGTAGGGAAATTGAGAGAGAAACTCTGGCCTGGACCAGAAGAGAGGCCTCCTTGAGACTAGAGCCTCCAGAAATGCCAAGGGAAGAGAAAGAGAGTCAGCCTAACTTACCCACCTGACAATTCAAAGGGAAGCAGTCTGAGGTCTCACCAGAGATCCTTCCACACCAAGTTCAAAGTGCCCACTGCCCTCCACAGGAAGTTACCATCATATATAAAAGAGAGCATCTTTTGTCACTTCCTGTATACACCTCCAATATCAAGTGGACAAATGGCAGCCTCAACAGTGTTTTAGACTGCCCAAAGGGCAGTCCTTTATTTTTGATTTGTAACTTACTATTATGTGTGGGTAACAGACCTCCCCTCTCCCCACTTAATTCTAACTTGGGTGAGGTGATATGTTTCCTGGCTGCTAGAGTCTAAACAATGAATGAGGGTGAACTAATTCCATTTACACAATGGGATGTGGGGAAAATGGCATAAATCATAAACATTTATTTATTTATTTATTTGTTTGTTTATTGAGAAAGAAAGAGAGAGAGAGAGAGAGAGAGAGAGAGAGAGAGAGAGAGAGAGAGAGAGAGAGAGAAACTTTGATAAAAAAAAAAACCTTTTTATTATTAACTAAATGGTTTCAAATCCCTGGGAATAGAAGGCTCCTTAGGAACTCTAATGGCTGTCAAAATTAGACAGAGGTGAGAAGCCAACCACACCATTCATTCTCCTTTTAATAGAGAGAGAGAATAAGGGTTCAAATCTGGCCTCAGATACTGCCTAGGTATATGACTATAAGCAAGTCACTTAACTCCAATTGCCTACTTCTTAACACTCTTCCTCCATGGAATCAATACACATTACTGACTCCAAAATAGAAGGCAAGTTGATTTTTTAAAAATAAATAGCTTTTAACCTATATTGACAAAAAAAACACATTAATTTATAGGGTTTGAAAAAATAGAAAAAAAGACATCACTAAGGCTGGGGTAATGTATTGACAAATATTATGATGATGGCATGTTAAATGTTTTATATTTTTATAAATATTCACTCATTTCACCTAGTATGTCATATTTATTGCCATATAATTGGGGAAAATAGTTCTTAATGATTACCTTAATTTCTTCATTAGAAGTGAGATCATCCTTTTCACCTTTGATACTGTTAAATTTTATCATTTTTTCTTTTTTTATTATATTAACAAGTACTTTCAATATTTTATTTGTTTTTTTTCAAAGTACCAGCTCCTAGTCTTATTTATTGGTTCAATGGTTCTTTTACTTTTTCAATTTTAATAATATCTCCTTTAATTTTTAGAATTTTCCAATTTCATTTTATCTGAGAATTTTTAATTTGTTCTTTTTTCTAATTTTTTAAGTTGCAAGTCCAATTCACTGATCTTCTCCCTCTCACTTTTGTTCCTAAAGTCACTAAGAGATATAAATTTCCCCCTGACTTATACTTTGCTTTTATCCCATCGGTTATTATATGTTGTCTCCTCATTGTCACTCTTTTTAATGAAGGGCAATTCCTCAAAATAATAAACACTATATACTTAAAATCATCAGCAAGAGTCATCTGCAATGGGGACAATTTATAAGCCTTCCCAATAATATCAGGAGTGAAGCAAGGGTGCCCATTATCACCTCTATTATTTTGTATTGTACTAGAAATGCTAAAAGTCGCAAGTAGAGAAGAAAAAGAAACTGAAGGGATTAAAGTAGCCAATGAGAAAACTAAACTATGACTTTTGGCAGATGATGTGATGGTATATCTAAAGAATTCTAGAAATCAACTAAAAGGCTAGTGGAAATAACTAACAACATTAGCAAAGTTGCAAGATACAAAATAAAACCACATAAATCATTAGAATTTTTGAATATTTCCAACAAAACTCAGCAGGAGGAGTTAGAAAGAGAAACTCCATTTAAAAATTCTCCAGAAATTATGAAATATTTAGGAATCTATCTACCTAGACAAACACAGGAATTAAATGAACACAACTACAAAACACTTTACACACAATTAAAACTAGATCTAAATACTTGAAAAAATAATTTATTTCTCCTAGGTAGAATGAGTTAATTGAATAAGAATGACAATTCTACCCAAATTAGTCTACCTATTCAGTGCCATACGTATCAAACTACCAAGAAATTTTTTATAGAATTAGAAAAAAACAACACTATAACAAAGTTCATCTGGAAGAACAAGAGATCAAGAATATCAAGGGAAATAATGAATAAGAAAAGGTGAAGGATGGGGGCCTAGCAGTACCAGATCTTAAACTCTAGTATAAAGCAATGGTCATCAAAACAATATGGCATTGGCTAAGAGACAGAAGGGTGGATCAGTGGAATAGACAGGGGCAAATTACCTCAGCAAGCTAGTATTCAATAAACACAAAGATCCCAGCTTTGGGGACAAGAACTCACTATTTAACAAAAACTACAGAGAAAATTGGAAAACAATATGGAAAAAATTAGGTTTAGATCAACATTTTACACCCTATGCCCAGATAAATACAAAATGGTTAAGTTACTTAAATATAAAGAATGAAATTATAAATAAAATTGGTTAACATAGAATAGTATATCTGTCATATCCATAGTAAAGGAAGGAATTTAAGACCAAATAAGATAGAGAACATTACAAAATGTAAAATGAATGACTTTCATTTTATCAAATTAAAAAGATTTTGTACAAACAAAACCAATGCAAACAAAATTAGAAGGAAAGCAACAAATTGGGAAAATATTTTTATAATAGAACTCTCCAATGAAGGTTTAATTTCCAAAATATATAAGGAACTAAGTCAAATCTACAAAAATTCAAGCAATTCCCCAATCCACAAATGGTCAAGGCACATGAATAGGCAGTTTTCACATGATGAAATCAAAACTATCAATAAACACATGAAAAAGTGTTCTAAATCTTTCCTAATAGAGAAATACAAATTGAAACAACACTGAGGTAACACCTTATACCAAGCAGACCGAATAATATGTCAACAAAGGAAAGTGAAAAATTTTGGATAGGATGTGGCAGACATTGGGACACTAATACAGTGCTAGTGGAGTTGTAAATTGATCCAACCATTTGGGAGGGAATTTGGCATTATTCCCAAAGCTCTTTAAAAGAATGCCTGTCCTTTGATCCAGCCATAGCATTATTGGTTTTGTACCCCAAAAAGTTAATAAGGAAAAATACTTGTACAAAAATATTTATAGGTGTGTTCTTTGTGGTGGCAAAAAAAATGGAAAGCAAAGGGGTATCCATTAATTGGGGAATGGCTGAACAAATTGTGGTATCTGATGGTAATGGAATACTATTGTGTTGAAAGGGATGTTGAACTGGAAGATTTCTATGTGAACTGGAAAAACCTTCAGGAATTGATGTAGAGCAAAAGGAGCAGAACCAGGAGAACATTGCACACAGAGACTGAGACACTGGCACAATTGAATGTAATAGTCTTTTCTACAATCAGCAATCCAGAACAATTCTGAGGAACTTATAAGAAAGAACACTATCCACATCCAGAAAAAGAACTGTGGGAGTAGAAATGCAGAAGATAAACATATGATCAATCACATGGCTCGATGAGATTATGACTAGGGTTTTGGCATTAAAAAATTACTACAAATATGAAAAACATGGAAATAGATTTTGAGCAAATGATACATGTATAACCCAATGGAATTTCTTGTCAGCACTGGGAGTGGGGAGGGAAGAGGGATGTGAAGAATCATGAATCATGTAACCATGGGAAAACATCCTAAATTTAAAATGTTTTATTATTTGTGTCTTTTAGAAATTGACTTTAAAGATTATGTTTATAGTGTCAGGGGGAAAAAGGTTACTGTGTGCCAGTGATATTACATTATTTAAAATTTACATGAACTTAATTAAAATTAGTTCAATAACTAACATTTTTGTGTCAAACAGCAATGATAAAGTCCTATTTACTACAATTTGGGTAATTAATATTTTAATGTTCATTGAATTGTATTATGAAAAAAAGACATTTGTTAGGAATATGCCTGCAATTTTAGGAAAAATGTTTGTTCTTACATCATCCCTTTTATATTCTTACATGTAACAATTAAAAGTCTTGTTTATCACAGAACATACTAATCTTCAGTCAACTCTTCTTGATTAAAGGACAAATGAATGCACCATGTTACTACCTCAAGTAGAAAAAAATGGATGGAAATAGATATAAGAAGGGAATTTATAATTTCTAAGGGACTGAGTGTTTGAATGAAGTCATAGGATGATGGAGTCAGTAACAATATATGATTATGAAACAATGAGCTCTTCAAGATAGCATAGCACATGGTTAAAAATATATATATCTGCCCACCCTTACTACTCTTCCACCTATGAGCCAATACACAGAAGCTAAGGGTTTAAAAATATTAAAAAAATATATATATATATATCCAAGACAAAGTTTCAGTGTAGAACTCTCTTTTTTCAATTCTTCAATGGACAATAAAAGTAGGGACACTCCACTTCATCTCTCTCTAGCCCTTGAATTTTCATCCCAGGTCAACGTACCTAAGGATGTCAAAAAAAATCTGAAATTCAATAAAAAAATCATATTCAAATGAGTATTTATTCTTTTGTAGGAAGATTATAAAATGATCTATTTCAGATTTCGAGGGCTATTTTCTTGTCTGTGAATCCTTTGACTCTTCCACTGCTTTGTATGTAGCTGCTCTCCAATAGTTCACTATCTCATTTTCCCTGGAGGCAAAGATTTTGTAGCAGGACTTACTCATTCTCTCCCAAGTTTGGCCTTCCTAAGAGCAGATTTGAATTTCCCACAAATGATTGTTTCTCTTGCAAGGACAGGCAGTCCCTTCTGCTTCCATTGATCTTTCAGGTGAGATATACTCATAGTAGTGAACCTTTTCTCCTCCATCTTCCAAGACTCCAAAGCATTGATTAAGAAGTGAACTACTCTGTTGTCTAAGACCAGGAAGCATGGATTAAAACTTTGGCATCATATTTAGTGGCATTATAGGAATGTTCTAGAACAGTGATGGGCAAACATTTTAAAGAGGGGGCCAAAGGAAAGGAAATGCTCACCTGTCAGTCTGTTTCTAAGGCAACTCTTTCGAAGTTTCATTGTATTGTATCCTACTCATTGTATTCGTCAGATTAGGAATAATGTTGGGGGACCATATAGAACATTTCAGGGGGCCGCATCTGGCCCAGGGGTGGTAGTTTGCCCATCACTGCTCTAGAACCTTAGTTACACTGTAGGATCAAATGACGCTATCTCCATGTGAACTTTGAAACAGGAAAAGATATGTTATAAATTGATTTTTTTCACTAACTCCATGGAGAAAAAAAAAAGTTATTTGGAATACAAAGAGTACCAGAGTTGTTGGCATTCAAAAGGCACTAACTAGTCTAAAAAAAGGGCTAACTCTTACTTTATTTTTCCTTCTTGGCATCTTTTGAAGAGATATATTATAAACTCCTAAATATGTGGCACCTTAGGTTCCTGTTCTTTACCTCATTCTTCTTGTTTTGTTTTCTTTTGCTTGTTTTTTGTGTGAAAAAAATTGGAGAAGGCTATAATCTTGTAATTTCAGATTTTTGGAGGTTCAAAAAGTTAAACATGAGTCACTAGAAGTCCAGGAGCTGTAGTCTCTGGTCTAATTTGCTGAAAGTTTAATGATTCAAAGTAAAGTCCCTGTCTAGGCTATCATCATTATCATCATTGTCACTTATTGTCATCTTCATTGAGGACCTTTGATACAGAGAGGACCAATTATTATTTTAGCATTCATATCCATGACTAAGTCTCAAAGAAACCCCAGACTCTTCTCTTTGGGGTACAGCTCCTGATGTTTCAGAGATTGCTTTAGCTCTTCACAAAAAACATTGAAATGTTTGTATCACTGGAGCCTACAGGATATTGGTCATACCACCTATCTCTGACTAGAGGTACTCATATATATATATATATATATATATATGATGTTATAATATATATATA
>NW_025398932.1:0-9510 GCF_016433145.1 Gracilinanus agilis
CTCTCTCTCTCTCTCTCTCTCTCTCTCTCTCTCTCTCTCTCTATCTCTCCCTCTCTTTCTCCCTGCCTCTCTGTTTCTCTCTTTCACTCTGTCTCTTTCTGTCTCTCTGTCTCTCTCCCTCTCTCTCCTTTTATTTGTATCCCTAGTGCCTTTGTATATTAAGCACTTAATAGATATTTGTTCTCTTGTTGATTTGACTTTATAGTAGAAGAGAAGGAAGTCTGTAAACTAAGTAATTTCTCAACCTTCCCTCTGCCATGGTTTCCTCAGGGCAGAATAGAAATATCTGAGAAACCTGGATTGACCTACACACTCTATTAGCTTGCCTAACTTTTGTTGGTGGCTATGGAAAATGGGTTTGCAATACCAGCTTCTCCAAGAAGCTTAGCTATTGGATTCATTAAGGCACAGCCCCTAGGACACTCTTCCTAGATGCTGCTCCTCCCTCATGTCACTCCAATGTTAGTCCAGGACTCAGGCCTCCTTTGTTTGATTCCCTTTCAATGTTGGCATTCATTGGCATAGTTCTGCATATGGTTAGTCGAAACTCTGGAGAAAAAAACCCCTCCATTATACTAATAATGACAGCTAACAGTTATGTGGTGCTGTAAGATTTGCAAATACATTTTATATGTTATTTAATTTAATTCTCATAACACTTCTAGGAGGCATGCTATTGTTATCTCTATTTTAGATATTGGGAAACTGAGGCAGAGAATAGACAAGTGACTTACTCATACAATTAATGTCTGAGTTAGGTTTCAAACTCAGACCCATTTGATTTGAAGTCTAGTGCTTGATTCACTATGCAACTTAGATTCCATTATAAGATGTTAAAGATCTTATTCTAATTTTGCATTGGTGCCTCTGTTTACCTCCAGGTTGCCCTGACTTGGTCCCTGATTGTCTGGCATTCCTTTATCTATTATCCCCATCTGAGCACTAACTTCCTCCCCTGCCTCTCCAGCTTACTGATGCCAGTGAATGTGGTCTGAATCTCCACTCCAAGGACTCCTCCTGTCAGCACCTGTATTTCTTAAGATAAAATGCTTGCAAAAATGAGGAAAGACATCCCCGAAGACGAAGATAAGGCCAGCAAGGTTAATTGCTAAATATGATAGAGATTTATCATTGGATATGGGCCAGCTGTGGTCCAAACCTTCATCTCCTGGCTCCTATTGCTTGTAAGTTTTGTATTAACCTCTTGGATACCGTAACACAAGCCAGACTGCTTCTAACAGAATTTTAAAACATATTCAGAAAGAGATGCTTATGCAATTTACAGATGACATAAAGCTAGAAGGGACAACTAATATAGTGAAAATGACCAACACATTTTAAAAGACTAGAGCAGGGGGCAGCTGGGTAGCTCAGTGGATTGAGAGCCAGGCCTAGAGAGGGAGGTTCTAGGTTCAAATCTGGCCACAGACACTTCCCAGCTGTGTGACCCTGGGCAAGTCACTTGACCCTCATTGCCTACCCTTATCACTCTTCTGCCTTAGAGCCAATACACAGTATTGATTCTAAGGCAGAAGGGTTTAAAGTAAAAAATAATAAAATACTAGACTAGAACAATGGACAAAAGTCCATCTGAGAAGATGGAATCGAACAGAAGTAAATGTAAAGTCTTTTACTTGGGTTCAAACAGTCAACCTTACAAATACAAGATGGGGAGGCATGGCTAGGCATCTGTAAATTTGAAATAAGAAAAGATTGGGGGGTCTTTGTGGACTGCAAGTCCAATATAAGTCAAAAGCAGGATATAGTGGACCACTAACTAAATAATTGGAATTGAGGCTACATTAAGAGAGGTATCAAGTTCAGAGCAAAGGAGATGATAATCCTACCAACTATCGCTCTGGTCAGACTGAATCTGTATTATTGTGCTCCAGATTTCAGAAAGGACATTAATAAAATGGAGACTATCCAAAAGAAGGCAACCAGGATGGTAATGGGCTCAAATGTGATATTATTTGTAAGTATTTATACCCAGCACATAGTAGGCATTATAGAAATGCTTATTCCTTTCCCACTTATTCCCCACTGCATCCAAATCATAGGAGGATTGGTTGAAGGAACTAGGAGTGATTAGTTTGGAGAGGAGAAGACTTTGGGGGTGCATTAGGTCTATCTTTAAATATCTGATGGACTGTCACAAGGAGGGGGAACTAGATTTGTTAGATTTGGTCTCAGAGGACAGAACTGGATTGAGACTAGATGTCAAGAAGAACTTCTTCTCAATGAGAGCTGTTCCAGAGTGAGGAAGCTGCTTTGGGATGTATTGGGTTCCCTTCCCTCTCCTTGGGGATCTTAATGAATAGGCGGATAGGTCAGGTATGTTGCAGAGGGGATAATTGTTCAGGTATGGGTTGCACTAGATGACTGACCTCTGAGGTTCTGGGATTCTTTACTTATCTATGAAAGAAAGAAGAGATCTTAGAGTCATGCTGGATTCAACTACAGGACCTGCCAGGTGAACCTTATTTCCTTTTTTGAAAGACTAGTGGGAAGGATCAGGGAAATGCCAGAGACATTGTTTATTTGTTCAGTCCAGTCATTTTCAGTTATGTCCAACTCTTTGTTACTCCATTTGGGGTTTTCTTAGCAAAGATAATGGAGTGGATTGCATTTCCTTTTCCAGCTCATTTATAGATGAGGAAACTAAAGCAAGCAGGGTTAATTGACTTGCCCAAGGTCACACAGCTAGTAGGTGTCTGTGGCTGGATTGTTTACTTATTATTCAACAAAAGTATTTTTGACAAAGCCTCTCATGGTATCCTTGAGACAAAATGGAGAGTAACAGGATCACAGATCTGGAAAGGACCTCATAGCCATCTTGTACAACCAACGCACCAAAGAATGTCCACTACCAGATTCTAAAAAGCAGTTGTCCAAGGTCTGTTTGAAGATCTTCAAGGAAGGGGCGCTCACCACTCCCCAAGGCATATCATTCCACTTTCTGAGCATCACCTTACCATGCTTCCTGATCTCAGACCATTATCCTCATCTCCTTATAGAAACATTCCATGGTCCAGCTCTCCTTTGTGTATTGTCTTTCTTCATTAGAACACGAACTCCTTCAGGGCAGGGATTGTCTTCTTTTTGCATATATTTCTATCCCTAGTACTTATCATAATGCCTAGCACATAATAAACACTTAATAAATACTTGATCCATCCACCCATCCACCTATCTATCATTTCTTTATAACTCTAATATTAAGAAGTCTTTCTTGACATCAACTGAAATTAACTTCCACCCATATATCAAAGTTCTGCCTTCTGGGGAAAAGGAAAATAAGCCAAGTCAACTATCACTTATTAAACACCTACTATGTGCCAGGGCCTCTGCATCAGGGAATCAGGGAGACAAATAAAAATAAAAATAATCCCCATCCTCAAGGCGCTCACAATCTAAAGGGGAATAAAGTCGAATCCCTTCTCCATATGATAGTCCGTCAAATATCTGAAGACATCTCTCGAGTCTTCTCCAGATGAAACATTCCTCGACCTTCAACCTATCCTCAGATGGCATGGACTTCAGGCCCTTCCCCATCCAAGCTGTCCTTCTTTGGTTTTTCATCATCTTAGCAATATCCTTTCCAAAACATGATGCACAGAACTGAACACAATACACCAATTATGGTAGAGTAAGGAATAGAGGGGATTATTGAGTTTTATCTTATTCTTGAAAACTATGTATCTCTTGAGGGAGTCCAGGGTACATTAGAATTTTTTTCTTTAAGAAAAAACCTTACCCTCCACATTCACAATGAACTTATGCTCACTAACCCCTTCCCTTAGATCAGTGGTTCCCAAACTTTTTTGGCCTACTGCCCCCTTTCCAGAAAAAAATATTACTTAGCACCCCCTGGAAATTATGAAACTATTTATTGAACTCAGAATAGAATGTAATACAAAAAAAGTGTGGCCATCACCACGCCTCTGGATCACTGTAGCACCCACCAGGGGGCAGTGGCACCCACTTTGGGAATCACTGCCCTAGATCTTTATTTTTTCCAGACAAATTTATGAGCCATTAAATATTTCTGATGTTGATTTTCAAACCCACCTAAGACTTTGCATCTATCTGTATTGAGTTTCACTTTCTTCAGTTTGCCTCAATACTCTACCTTTTCAAGATCTATTTGAATCCTGAGTGTCAAGCAGTAGGAGAAGGGTCCTTCTCAGCTTTATGTCATCAGCAGATTAGATATGGACTAACAATAAAAACAATAATAACAACAATGAGCATTTATGTTGCATTTTTAAGATTTGCAAAGTGCTTTATGGTATTATCCCATTTGAATCTCACAACAATAATGAGGGTGGTAAATGCTGTTATTATCCCAGTACATATGAGGACACCTGAGGCAAACAGAAGTTTGACCCTGGCCACAAAGTTATTATGCGTCTGAAGTAGGATCTGAACTCGGGTCTTCCTGAATTAAAGGCCAATTCTCTCTCCACTGGGACACCTGGCCGATTTCATTCAATTCATATACAAGAACGTTATGCAATAGAAGGTCAAACACAGGCCCTTGGAATGCTGAACTGGAGACCTTCTGCCATACTGACATTGGGACACTAAAGTCCTACTATGAATCTAGCTATTTAATGAGCTCCAAATCCACCTGACTGCATTATCTCCTACTCTATATCTTTCTGTTTGCTGCACAATGATAGCATGAGAGAGACTTAATTAAACACTTTGCTCAAATCTAGGTAAATGATATCTACAGGATTTCCCCCATCCACCATTTTGTTAAGACTTTCAATAAAGGAAATTACATTCCCATGACATGACTGGTTCTTGATGAAGTCAGATTGGGTCTTCGTGATCATCGCTTTCTTTTCTAGGTTCACAACACCATTCTTTAATAGATGTAATCTAGAACTTTGGCAGGAATCAAAGTCAAGGTCACTAGCCTCAAATTTTCAACCTATTCTTTTTTTTGGAAAATCGGGACATTTTGGCTTTCTCAAGTTCTACAGGATCTCTTCTGTCCTCCTCAATCTTTCAAAGATAATTGACAAAGACAATAATATTTTCCCCCTCTGGGGCCTGAAGGTATTGTTCATTTGGACCAGGAATCTTGACCTCATCAAAGGCTCCTAGGGGATCTCCTTAGATATCTTGGGCATCCATCAGTCAACAAGCCTTTTATTATACACTTGCTATGGTGATGGCGGTCATGCTGCCATCACCTTTGAACAGAGCCTGGTACTGGCTGCTGAATGCCACAGGCTCAAAAGGGGCAGACATAGTCTTTGCCCTTAAAGAGACAGCTGTGGGAGGCACCTGGGTATCTCAGTAGATTGAGAATCAGACCTAGAGATGGGAGGTCCTGGGTTCAAATCTAGCTTCAGACTCTTCCCAGCTGGGTGACCCTGGGCGAGTCACTTAACCGCCATTGCCTAGCCCTTACCACTCTTCTGCATCTGTCTCCTTGTGTCCTTGTGGATCCTATCCAATGGGGTTCTCTTGGCAAAGATCCTGGAGTGGTTTGCCATTTCCTTCTCTAGAAATCGATTAGAGAGCCTACATTAAGTAATGGGTATTGAGTGATTCATTGGCTAGTGGGTTGATGACAAAGAGTTTGAGTTCTAAAAAGCAAGTTGTTTGCTTATCAAAGTTCCTGCTTCAGGTCATGAAAAGTCCTAGAGACTGCGACAATCCGGAGACAAAGTTCTGATAAGGTTCCTGGGGTCCCTGTCCAATTTTGCTTAGCTCCTGGGTCTTACTGATGGCGAGAAGTCTACACCAGGCACCGGAGGACATCTTGACCCATTTTTCACTCACCTCCATTTTCTTAGGGAATCCCAGATTCTTAGGTGGGATGGCACCATAGGGCCAGGTCGTTCACCCCATATCCCAAACTGTAACACCCTAATGAGTGCTAATCTGGCCTCCACCTGACTACTTTCACTGGCGAGGACTTTACTACCTGGGGAAATAACACTGATTATTGTTCCTTACATTCCATGGATGCCAACTTCTCTCCATCTTCCACCTGCTTCTGTTACCTTGGCAGACCAGAATGACCAGTTTACCCTTGGCGCCTGGTGCTTAGATAGGGCAGAGTCTTGGCCCCTATGCCTTCCATTTCCTCCAAGACGGGGCCTGTCCTTCTCTTTCCCTGGGCACACCCACATGCCCAGACTGAGGGTAGCTTCCTCAGGTGAGCCCTCAAAGCAGCAGAGATCTGACCTGCCAGCTTTCTCACTTCGACATTGGATGTGGAGAGAAAAGAGTCGATGGTGTAAATAGCTGAAGCCTGGGGGGCCTCACAGGATAGAAAACTGAAGCATAGACCCAGGCCCATAGATTGCTGTAGTTGGATGGGGCTTTCTTCAAGTCAACAAGCATTTATTAGGGACCCACAATGTACCGATCAGGTATTATATTATGTGTTGGGGATGGAAATTAAGGCAAAAAACTAGTCTTGACTCTCAAGGAGCTCACGATCTAATGGGGGAGATAACACGGAAACAATGATCTAAGACCAAACTAGAGGCAGGTTAACGTGGAGATAAACTCAGAGGGAAAGCGCTAGCATTGAAGAGAACTGAGAAAGGCTTCCTGCAGAAGACGGGAATTCAGCTTTAGGACAGAGAAAGGAAAAGCACTCTGAGAACATAGAACGTGGAATGTCGGATCTGGGAGAGAACTTAGAATATGAGATATCAGAGCTAGGAGGGCTCTTAGAAAATAGAAAACAAAATGTCAGAGCTTCAATAGACAAGAGGGCATAAAACAGAATGTCAGAGCTAACAGAGACATTAGAGCACGGAACCATTGATATGAGAACTGGGAAAGACTTAGAAATATGGACTAGTGAATATTGGAGCTGGAAAGGATCTTAGAACAGAGAAGGGGGGATTATCAGAGTTTGGAGAAAGTCCAGAATTTAGAACAGAGAGTGTCCAAACTCCAGTAGGACCGACAGGACTGGAGTTAGCTTCAAGCATCCTTTAGGTTTCTTCTGTCCCATCTGAGAATTAGCCCCTAGATGGCAGTACCGACAATAGAGTTTGGAGAGGACTTACTACAGAGCATGAGATGGAGCGAATGGTTAGGGGTGTGGGAAGAGTCAGAGTCCGGGGATGGATCACTTAGACAGAGTAAGAGGAAGAAGGAAGAGGCAAGGAAGGAAGGAGAAGGGGTTGATAAACAGAGCAACATCAGAGCCTAGTGGGAAAAGGATTGCATTTGGAATCTGAAGACTTGAGTTCAAAATCTAGCTTGGTAACTTACTGCCTGTGTGATCCTGGTTAATTCTCATTCCCTTGTTTGGGTCTCTAATTTCCTCCTTTCTAAAATGACAATGTTGAGTCAGATGAATTCTGAGATCTGTCTCAGCTCTAAATACAATCCAACAAATAATTACTAAATAGCTATGTGACCTAGGATAAGTCACTTCCCCCACTTGCCTCAGTTTCTTCATCTGTAAAAATGAGTCAGAAAAGGAAATAGCAAACTACTTCTGTATCTTTGCCACAAAAAAACAAACCACCAGGTGGGACCCCAAAGCATCAGACATGACTCAAAAATGTCCTGGGTTCAAACACTGGCTTTAGGCACTTCCTAGCTATGTGACCCTGGGCAAGCCACTTCACCCCATTTGCCTAGCCCTTGCCCTTTGGTCTTAGAGTTGTTACTAAGACAGAAAGAAAGGGCCTAAAATATCTATTATGGGCAAGACATTGTGCTATGTGCTGGGGCTGTGATCCCTCCCCTCAAAGGACTTACAGTTTGCTCCAAGACTTTGAATAATCATTCCTGGGTCCATCTCAATCAATTAACAAGTACTTCTTCAACACCTACTGTATGCGTATGAGAATGTATGAAAACATTCTCCCTGCCTTCAGGGATTTACAGTCTCCTGGAGGAATGGAATGGACACAGAGAAGAAACCACAACATACAGGCAGCGCAAATGGGAGACCCTTTGTTGGGAAGAGGAGAAGCACGAGCAGCTGAAGGGATGAGGAAGACTCACATAAGGAGGTGGGGTTGGAACTGAACTTTGGAGGAAGATTTGGAGATTCTAAGTCAGAGGGATCAAAGCAGCACAACACCGATGAAAATGTTTAACAAAATACAATAAAACATAGACGATGTCCATGTGTGGTTTTCTAAGTAAATACATAGTCTGCATGGAATAGAGGTTCCGTTTGAGTTTGACTCTTGTGTTCATAGGTGGGGAGGGGAAGCTTTCCAGGCATAGTGGACAGCCAGTGCAAAGGCACAGGGATAGAAGATGGCGTGCTTTGGGGTCTAGGTTCTGTCCAGTTTTCTGGCTGTACTTCAGTTTGTAGTGTATTGTAGATTTAAAAAATTAATATTCAAAATACTCCAATTATTATACTTAATAAGATTTATTAAAAATTAACTTGAAGCAAAAGGGAAAACTTAAAGGCTAGAGTCAAGAGGCAGCTCACCCAAGCCACGCACATAGAAGAGAAAGCAAGGGAGGAGTTTTCAGAACTATATAAACAATAACGTAAAGATGCACAGGGAAAGAATTCTGGGAGATGGAGTCTAAAGGTACAAAATTTCTAATTAATACAGTATGAAAGTGAGTGATATATCACAGGTCTGGGAAGAGAGGGAGGAGCCCAAGTCATGAAAGGCTTGAACACAAACCAAAGAGTTTTATTTTTTCACTTGCTCCTAAGATGTCATAGGAAGCCAAAGGAGCTTATTGAAAGGAGGTAGAGGGGCAATGTCAAATATGCTTTGTTTTTGCTGTTCTTCAGGCATTTCGGTCATACTCAACTCTCTGTGACCCCATTTGGGGGTTTACAGGCAAAGACACTAGAGTGGTTTGCCTTTTCCTTCCCCAGTTCATTTTACAGCTAAGGAAATGGAGAGAAATAGGCTTAAGTGACTTGTCCAGGGTCACACAGCTAGTATGTGTCTGAGGCCAGATTTGTTCTCAGGGAGATGAGTCCCAGTGCTCTATCCACTGTATCACCGAGTTGCCCCCAAATATGCTTTAGGAATGTTATTTTGGCATCTGTGCAGAGGAAGGATTGAGTTGGGGAAAATAAGAGCCAAAGAGATGAATTAAGAGCTTTTCAACAGTCTAGGTAAGAGGGGATGAGAGCCTGAAGCAAACTGATAGCTGTGTGAACAAAGAGAAGGAAGAATCAACAAGACTTGGCCACTAATTGGGTGCATGACATGATGGAGGATAAAGTGCTGAGGATGACATTGGACCCATGAACCTGGGAGAAGAGAAAGATGGTGGAACTTACACAGAAAAAGGGAGATCTGGGGCCAGCTAAGGAGCACAGTGGATAGTGAGCCAGGACTGGAGTTGGGAGGACCTGGGTTCAAATCTGGCCTCAGTTGTGTGATCCTGGGCAAGTCATTTAAACTTGATTGCCTAGTTCTCATTGGTTTTCTGGCTTAGAATTGATACTAAGACAAAAGGTAAGGGTTTGAAAGAAAGAGACAGAAAGAGAGAGGAAGGAAGGAAGGAAGGAAGGAAGGAAGGAAGGAA
>NW_025398933.1:0-4701 GCF_016433145.1 Gracilinanus agilis
GATGCTTGTTTGTTCTCCTCCTCTGTTTGTTTGGTTGTCTGGATTTTGTCTGTGTAAAAGTTGTCGAGTGTTAAAGACTTCTTTTTCTTGTTGTTATTCTTTCTCTTCTGAGCTTCCTGAGAATGGGTAGCCATCGTTAGCCCAGCAGCTTCTCAGGTTTATCCTCGCGCTCAGGGTCTGTCCAGGGTCTATTGGCTCCTGAGGTCTGAGTTCTGGTTTTTTCCAAGGTCAAGCCCCCTGGTGGACCCCCTTGCTTGATCCTCTGCTGGAGGTTCCTTTACAAGTCTCAGGGCGCTGCTTGCACAGTCGTACACCCGTCCACGCTGGTTCCCCACTCAGGGTTTCAGAGCTTTAGCTCCTGGCTGTGTCTGCCTCCACCCACGCCTCAGCCCATGCCTGTGCTCTGAGCCAGTGTTCTGTGCCCTGCGTCCACTCTGCTCCCTCCCTCAGATTTCACGTGCGTTTTTTGGCTTATTGGGGTCCTAAATCTTGCTGCTCTCAGGAACAGGCCCCGGAGCTGCCTATGATTCAGTGGGTGCCCCAAACTTGCTCTATTTCTTTTTAGCTGGCTTTGGCGCTATAGGTGTTGTGTGTGGAGGGATTGGGGGTAGGGTGTTTGCTCAGCCCGCGATTTAGTGAGAGCTGTTTCACCCCTTAATAGCATGGAAATACCTTGATTCCACGTACCTTCCACGCTGTGCCCTGTTGTGGGGTTCCTCCGTTCGTATGGACTTGTTTTTATGTGCCCTTGAGGAGTTTTGTGTGTTTTGGTCAGGAGAGGTTAAGAGCTGCTTCTTACTCTGCCGCCATCTTAACCCGGAACCTCCTTATCTCTTTTAATCAGATCTATTTTTGTTTTAGCTTTGTCTGAGATCATGATTGCTACTCCTGCTTTTTTTAAAAAATAACTCTTACTTCCTGTCTTAGAATCAATACTGTGTATTGGTTCCAAGGCAGGAGAGCAGTAAGGGCTAGACAATGGAAGTTAAGTGATTTGCCCAGGATCACACAGCTAAGGAAGTATCTGAGACCAGATTCTAACCTAGGATCTCCTGTCTCTAGGCCTGGCTCTCAATCCACTGAGCCGCCTAGCTGCCCTCTTGCTTTTTTTAAAAATCTCAGTTGAAGCCCAATAGATTCTGCTCTAGTCCCTTACCTTTACTCTGTGTCTCCCTGCCTCAAATGTGTTTTTTGTAAATATATAGCAAGATTCTGTTTTTTAATCCACTCTATTAACCACTTCAGTTTAAGGGTGAGTTCATCCTATTTACATTCACAGTCATAATTACCATCTGTGTATTCCCCTCCATCTTGTTTTCCCTCTTTAATACTGCACTTTCTCTTTTTGCTCTGTCCCTCCACACAAGCATTTTGCTTTTAATCACTCCCCCCCAACCCCGCTCCCTTTTATTACTCCCCTTCCCACCACTTCCCTTCTTATTCCCCTCCTACTTCCCTATAGCATAAAATAGGATTCTTTACCCCAATGAATCCAGCTGTTATTCCCTCACTGAGCCAATTCTGATGAGAGTAAGGTTTTTTTAAAGTATTTCTGGCCACCACCCTCATCCTCCCCTCCACTGTAATAGTATTTTCCCTCATGCTTCTTTATATGATATAAAACATTATTTTACCTCTCCCCATTTCTCTCAGTGTAATCTTCTTCTTCACCCCTTGATTTTTTCTTTATATTATCTTAAAGAGCTTACTACTGCACCTTCTGTCTATGTATACTTCTTCTAACTACTATGAGAATGATAAAAATTTTAAGTTACAAATATCTTTCCATGTAAGAATATAAAGAATTCAACTTTATGGAATCCCTTAAATTTTCTCTTTCATATTTAACTTTTTATGCTTCTCTTGAATTTTGTATTTGGACAATAGATTTTCTGTTTGGGTATGATCTTTTCATCAGGAATGCTTGTTAATCTCCTATTTTATTAAATGACCTTTTCCCCACTGAAAGAATATAGTGAATTTTGATGATTTTTGATTGTAAATCCAGTTCCCTTGCCTCCTGGAATATCATATTCCTAGCTTTCCAATCCTTCGATGTAGAAGTTTCTAGATTCTATGTAATCTTGACAGAGGCTCCATGGTATTTGAATTGTTTCTTTCTGGCTGCTTGCAGTATTTTCTCCTTGGCTTGGGAATTCTTGAATTTGGCTTTAATATTCCTGGGTGTTGTCATTTGGGACTTTATTACAAGAGGTGATCTGTGGATTCTCTGAGCGTTTATTTTACCCTCTTATTCAAGAATATCAGGGCAGTTTTCTTTGAAAATTTCTTGTAATATGATGTCTAGAATTTTTTTTGTCATGACTTTCAGGTAGTCCAATAATTCTTAGATTGTCTCTTCTGGTTCTATTTTCCATGTCAATTGTTGTTTTCAATTAGGTATATCATATTTTTTCTCTTTTTTGATTTTTATTTATTGTTTCCTAGTCATTAGCTTCTATTTACCAAATTCTAATTTTTAAAGAATTATTTTCTTTCATGACCTTGTGAATCTCCTTTTCAGTTTGGTCCATTCTATTTTTCATGGAATTCTTTCCTTTACTGTATTTTCTACCTCTTTTTCCAGTTGGTTAATTGTACTTTTAAGGAACATTAAAGACTGAATGTCCTGGAGAAATCTTAAACTTATGTTGTAAGGGTTAAAAATTAAGGTCGGACTAAATATAAGAGAAATGTGGTTGCCAAAATTAATATATCTCAAGTCAAAGTGACTTTATAGCAGTATTCATGAAATAGAGTGAAAGAGTGAAAGTAGAGAAATGAGAAAGAGGGTAGAGAAGGTATCTATCCTATCACACAAGATAATTACTCCAGCCTGGTTTTTTACAACCAGATAGGGCTCATCCTATGAGGACCATGAGTTGGAGGGGCCAGTGGTGAATAAAGCAAGGGTACCATCCATGAAGCCTCCTCCAAGACAGGGGGCTTCTCTGGAAGCTAGTCCCTCCAGGAGCCAGGAAAGGAGTCAGCCTTTTTCACTCACCCACATGGTAGTCCAAAGAGAGGATCCTCCACCAGCCTTCAGATCCTTCAAAAGAGCTCCAATTCCAACAATGAAAAACTTCTCACAAAAACTCCCTTCCACAGGAAGTTGTAACTACTTTTAAAGACCCTTCTTTGCATCACTTCCTATGCCTTCATCCACTTTACGTGGGCCAATTGTAGTCTATAAATTGTCTTAGAACTGCCCAGGTGGCAATCATTCGTTTCTGAGTTGTCACCCACTTTAGCAAATGGATTACGGACCTCTTCCCACTTAAGTATAAAGTGAGGGTATATATGCTTCTGGTGATTAAATCTAAAAATATGCTGGGGAGAGTTAATCCCATCTTCACAATGTCCAAAACTGAACTAATCATCTTTTCCTCCAAACCCTCCCCTCTTCCAAATTTCCCTACCTGTAAAAGACATTACAATCCTTCCAGTGCCCCAGGTTTGTAACCTTGTTGTTATCTTTGACTTATCATTTCCCTCCACTCCATATATCTAGTTATTCTCCAAATCTTACCATTTTTTTCACAACCTCTCTCATTCAATCTCTTCTCTACAATCACACAATTAAGTACCAACTTAGGCCCTCATCACCTCTTGCCTAGGTTACTGTAACAGCCTCCTAATTAGTCTTTCTCATTTAAGTCTACATCATGTCTACATTCAAGCCCATCCTGCACCTTGTTGCAAAAGGAATTTTCCTTTAGTACATAGCTGACCATGTGACTCCTTTAGTCAACCAACTTCATTGGCCTCCAATTACATCTAGGATCAAATATAAACTCCTTTGTTTAGCTTTTAAAGTCTTATATAATCTGGCCATAAGCTATCTTTCTAAAACTTTTGGTTAACATTCAATATTTTACTGTCTTCAGTCTAGTCAAATTAGCTTTCTTTCTGTTTCTCACACATGGCACTTCATTTATTGTCACCATGCCTTTGCACTGGCCATCCCACATACCTGGAGTACATACCTTCTTTACTCTCAATTCACAGTCACTCAGTTGCCATCTTCTCAATTAAACTTTTCCTGATGCCCCTAAATTCTAGTGCTTCCCTCCCAGCTACCTTGTATTTAACTCTTTTGCATATATTTGTATTTATTCAATACAATTAGGCAACATATTTTTATATATGCATTCATCTTTCCCCTTAGAATCTAAGCTCCTTGGAGATAAGGATTATTTTGTTCTTTGTACATATCCTCAACACCTAGGACAGTGTCTGACTCATAATAGATACTTGTTTATTTGCCGATGCTAACTTTTGTCTCTTTTCCTTGGTTTACTCTGCTCTGGAGCCAAGTAGAACAGCATGATCCTTCTTTATGTTCCTTTTCAACTAATTCAAGACAGGTACTTTGATCCCTTGTAAATGATCTCTTCTCCTTTCCAAACTTCCTCAGTTCCTTGTGTGGTATGTTCTGAAGTTTTTAACCATCCTTGTTGCCTTACTTTCGGCACATTCATTCGTCAATGGCCTTCTTGAACTACTACAATTCTGGGGACTTGAAATACTCCACTTTTGTACCTGAGGATCTACTTGAAAATTAAATGAACACTGATTTTTCCTATATAACTCATACAGCATCTATAGGTTCATCTCAGATCTGATTTTTGGCCTTATATATACATATATATATATATATATATATATATATGTATACACACACACATATATATATATATA
>NW_025398934.1:0-8401 GCF_016433145.1 Gracilinanus agilis
GTAACTGCAAAGCTAGGATTCAAACCCATCTTCTGACTATAAATCTTGCCTTCTTTCCGTTGTACCATATCACTCTTAATAGTCTAAGACTTAGTCAAATAGCTAATAAGTGACAAACCAGGCCATTATATTGGCTCCTTTCATTTTATTGTTTCTCTAACAGCATTTGTTCCTGGACATTTTTCCATCTCTCTAATTAGAGACTAAGTCCCTTGAGGGCAGGGGCCAGGGCGGATTTTTTTTTTCTGTATTCTCCACAGTTCTGACCTTAGCATGTAGAATTCTTAAAGTCCTGTTGATTGATTTAACTGCATTTGGTGAGAATCCTACTGAGCCCTTCCTTTCCCCAATCTCACTCCCACTGCCATGTGGCTAAAAACAATTCCACCACTGACAAATAATGGCTAGATAAAACCCTCTTATTTGAGCAGGACTTTGCCTTTCAAAAATTGCTTTTGGCTCTTATATCAGATTTCAAGCTGGAAGAAACCTTGGAGGTAATCTGGTATGACCCTTTACCCCACTTAGAGATTAAAAAAAAATACAGCCAGAGATGAAATTAATTGTCTACAGTCAGCTGATGAAAGAGAGGGTAGACTTTTTAACAATGAAATATTATATTGGTACATGTTTATGTTCCTTTACATAAAAAGTATATATTAGATGGTTATAAGCAAGAAGAAGCAAACTCTTAGAAGTTGTTTGAGAGAATTATAGTTTTTTAAATCATTTACTATTAAATGAAAAGAAGCTTGGCCTCTGTGGAATAATAAATATTACCTTTCTTCATTTCTGAAATAGTGATTTTATGCTCGATATTTTATAATATTAAAATTAAATTGAGGTCATCTAATTGAGGCTTGTTTATTAAGCATAGCTTATATTTGAGATGTTTGAGATGCATATTAGAGGTATACTGGACTATCTTCTGGCTAAGGTGATAGGTATTTTGATTTAGCTAAGTATCTCTTTGAAAATAATTTAAAATGTCAGTGTAGCAGAGTACAAAATAATTTTATTAAATTAAAAAAATGCACAGTTCTAAAAAGATGAATCTCAGGTTTTTATGTAAAAAATACAACCATCTTATAGCATCTCATTTTACTTTCTAATTATGTTAAGTTTGCCTATTTATCGTTTACTTCAGGGAAAAATATGCTAATCTATTCCCAGACAATCTTTTGATGTTTTATCTTTCCTTTTTCCATTGAGACCTAAAGAAAAATGTGCAAAATGATGATATCTTTCTGACAGCTTGTAAACATTTTTCTTTTTTTGTCTCTGAGGATTTTAATTTCAACATTTTATCTACCTTGTGTATACTATAATTCTTCCTGTTATTTAAATAAGTATTTTTTCTTGTTATTTTTTATTGCTTTGTATGATATTGGGGTAGAAATCATTTTCTTATCCTAGATTTTTCTCTTTGTTTGGTTTAAAGAGGATCTTGAACTCTTATGTATAATAGAAGAATGTCATATGTGTTGGAGGTGTTAAGTTAATGATGATCCTCATACTATTAAGGGACAGTCGTAATTTTTCCTATGGTATTGCTTTTTTCCATGTTAATGAGATAATTTCTCACCTTTAAAATAGAGGCTTTACAATGTCTTCCCATTATTTTAACCCCCAAATAGTTAAATCCATAAAGGATGACTAAGGCCGATCACATGTGTAGAAGAGTAGATAGCTGCCTACAAGAAACATCTTGGGGAATTCAGAGGAACTTTTCCATTTCACTGCACCCTAATTCTGTCCCATCATCCCACAGCTAATGTCTTAAATTGTCTTAGTATAGCTCCCTTCCTTAGAATAAGGTCTTGTCCTCTATTAAAATACCAGTGTCCATTAAAGCAATAATTTGTGTAGCCTAGTTGATAACTTTTCCTTTCAAATGAATTTATCTATTAGACCCTTATTACTAATGTGATTATATTAAGAATGGGAAGAACTTCAGTTGGTCATTGAGTCCATTCTACTACTTAAATATAGTGTTGTGATTATGATATTTCTTAAGCATTCATGGAACACCCAGCACCATATTAGGCATTTGGGAGAGTCACAAAAGAAGTATGCTCCAGTAACTAGCCTCATTTAGAGATAGTATGATAAAGAAAAATGAATACTCAAGCTGGAAAGTGCTTCTAAAATGCTTAGGTGAAAGGATAGTCCAGTGGAAAGAGGAGAAAATTTGGAGTCAGAAGTTCTGCATTTAAATCACAGCTTAATATTCGGATGACTGGGCAAATCCATTTAACTTTTTGGGAACCTTTATTGCTTCATCTATAAAATGAAAGAGTTTTATTCTGTGATATTTAAAGTCCTTTCTTGTTCTAAATCTATGACTGCAGTGATGATGTTGGCCAATTGATTGAAGTAAGGAGAGAGCAATGAATGACATGAGTAAAAGAGATAGAAGCTGAACATAGGTCAAGGACACAATCGGATCAGTGAATAAATAGCCAGACCAAAAGTTACATGGTAATGCAGTAAACAGTAGAATGCTACTGCTCTGGATCTCTTTAGGGAAGTTTGGCCTGGATTCAAGAGTAAGCTCTGCAGGATCACAAAGTAGCAGCTGGTTTCCTGTATTCCCAAGAAAGCTTAGAAAGAGAGAAAATACTGGCTTAGCCTAGGAATGAAAGCAGGACAGAACAGAAGAGAAATCACAGACTTCTTAGTAAGCAAGGTAGAGGACATAGGCTGGGAAGGGCGAGTTTTGGGGTTTATGATGCAAAGAATCAAAGATTTACCTTCTTAGTTCAACAGATTTTAACTCTATAACTACTTCATGATTTTATCTATCCGTCATTTGCTTACCTACTTGTACTTTACACTCTGGAAATTCGCACATTTGGAGTAAAGTACCTTTGTGTTCTCCATATGACTGACTTGAGCAGGGATTTTATTGGCTCAGTACTAAGGACTCCTGCTGAAGATCATAGGCTACTCTTTGAAGGCTGTAGCCTAGTAGGGAAATTCCCATGGATTAAGAGTAAAGGTAGAAAGCTCAGTCCTGGCATTTTTCTAAACTCTGTCACCTTCAGAAGTTTATGCTAATGTATGGTTGATCACATGGTTATTGAACCCTGGGTAATCACATGAGTATATGATTTGGAATTCTGATTTTAGATGATCACACTATTGCACATATGAATAATATGGAAATAGGTTTTGAACAATGATACTTGTATAACCCAGTGGAATTGTTATTCAGCTCTAGGAAGGGGGAGGGAATAGGGGTGGGAAAATCATGAATCATGTAACCATGGGAAAATATTGTAAATTGATTAATTAATTTATTATTTTTTAAAAAGAAGTTTATGTTAGTAGTCAAATATTCCATGAAGTCTTTATAGATTATCCCCTATCTGGCTTTTGTCATTCCAGGATCCCTAAGCCATTCCTACTTTTGGAACTATGATTGGAAAGAGTATTGGGCCTGTATTCAAATTTTGACTATGTCTCTGTGTAACCTTGGAGAGAAGTCATTTACTTTCCTTCTCTTCTAGACTTCAATTTCCTCGTGTCTAAAATGAAAAAGACTTGATTATAGCCCTTCTGGTCCTGAACCTATGTATGTGTAATAAAGATAATCCAGTAAACACTGTGATTTGACAGATTAGGGAATGATGGCAAACCTTTTAGAGACCAAATGCCCAAACTGCAACCCTCATGCTGCATGTGAACCCCAACCTTATCCCAGACAGGGGAGGGAAGAAGTGCTCCCATTAGACTGCTGAGAAGAGGTGTAGGTCATGTGAGAAATGTCTTCAGGTGCACATGGAGGGGGAAGAGAACAGCACCCTCTGGCACATTCCGGCATGCCTGCCATAGGTTCACCAACATGGGACTAGGGTCTCTTCCTTGGGCCACTTTTGTAGAAACCTGTGCTCTGCATTAGAACTGAGAGACTTGTATTTTGGGATGACACTCTGACCCCTTATTGTCTCCACTGGTCTCAGGCATTGGGGAAGGATTGACAAAGAATATTGACTACCATGGGAGAAAGAACAACCCACTCAGTAGCCTTTAAGAGTAACTCCTCCTCATTTTCACTCTCCTTGACTTGAGTTTCTTGAGATTCAAGCAGAACTTTACTTCATGCTAATATCTGAAAAGACAGTGGAATATCTGCCCTCTCCAGCTATGGGAATAGTGTAGACTTCTTACACTTGTTATTGAGCACATCTTCTGGCTTAGATGAGCCTGAAATTAAACTTCAAGTTCCTGACTACCTCTTCTGCCTTGTGTTTCTTTCTTTGAGCACAGGTGACAGAACAGTGATACTGGAATAGATGTTTCTGCCCTTAACAGTAAACTCATAAGTTTGAGAATGTAGGAGCTCCTGAGTCATTAGTGTTTGGCAGTCCCAAAAAGTATTTCATGTTTATTGTTTTAAGTATCAGCTTCCAGAAAAAAAAACCTATAGGAATTATACCCATCTGTTTTGTGTTTTAAGTATTTGTCAGTGTGCATATGTGAGTCTTTTGTGGTGGAGGAAATAGTGTTCTACCCTTTCAGAGATACTTTGTACATTATGTACATTTCTGGGAAAGATTCTTTTCATCCCTTTTCTGGAGTCCATAGATTTGAGCCAAACCTAATTTTTGTTTTAGAGATTTTTAACCACAATTCTTCTTTGGCATTGGGACATACTGAGCCAAAGAGTATAAGAGCTCAATTCCTTCCTCAAGACTGAACCTGATTTACTAGAGTCTTTAGCCAGGGCCTATTTGGAAAAAGGGAACGGGGTAGGTTCCTGCTATTTGAATAAACATATTTATTTGTCTTTCACTTTACTTTTCCATTGTTTTCCCCTCAAAGTCAATGCTGGATATCTCATTTTGTCTCCTATTTTCTAGAACAAGCACCCTTTTTTGCCTTGCCACATGACATTAGTGTCTCCTCCATCTTATAGAGGAATTTGGTACTACATAGCCAAAGACCTGAGATAATTAATGTTTCTCCCTAATATCAATCATGTACCATCTGAACAAGGTCCTGAGACCCTGTCATAAATTTCCATGTTTTGTTTTCCAGGAGAGCATTTTAACATTAAACTCTTTCCTTGATGTTTGGGAAATTTATTCTGCTTTTTTCTTAAACGAATACTAATATAATATACCATTTAAAATATCTCTCCTTTGATCTTGCTTACACATTTTATTAGTTTAGCTGCTTTTGAATATTTTTTCCAGTGCTCTTTTAATATCGCCTTCATTTCTAATTTTATCCCTTCCTCTTTCCCTCCACTATCTAATAAAGGATAAACAAGAAGGAGAAAAGGCTGTCAAACAAACCACTCAACACATCAACCGAGTCTGAAAATATATGGATATAGTGGGTCAGACAAGATGACCTCTAAGATGCCTTTCAGCTCTGGAATGATATGAAATAGAAAGATGGCTAAAGTTTGAAGAGGAGAATTGGTCCAGTGACTTGGCTTAAGAATGTTATATGAGCCATTATTGCGTAACCAGGTGGTGTCACTGTATGGCAACTTTAGGTGGTTTAGGTTAGAAAAGTGAACCAAAAATTTAAAAGTCTCTATTTTGTGCCCCACTCTTCCTGACTGGAAAGCACCACAGATTCCTTCCAGGTCATACCATTCTCCTCCCACTTGATCATAAGGGATATGATCTTCATATTTCTACCCAACTCCATACTTCAAAAACTGGAATTCCACAGAAATCCCTTTAATATAAAAGCTCTCTTGTGTTCATGGAATAAACCAAAGTAATCTGAACTGATCCAGACATTATCTTCTGCTTGTGCTCCATTGTGACAGGAACCACTTTCTATATGGTATCAAGGTTTATTTCTTCTTGGTAGGACATTTTGCCTGGGTGGTATCCAGATTTAGAAGTAGCCTCATGACTAGGCCTATATTGTGTTCTTTCCTTTTTTTAGAGGCCACAATTAAAGAAATGTATTATGCCACTACTATTTCCATTGCCTGGAAAATATAAAACAATTGGACATGTCAGGAAAGTGAGTTGGTATATGTGCGCTCACCTCTGCCACTTACCAGTTATGTATCCAGGGATAAATACCTTTATCTTTACATGCTTCATTTTCTGTAAAAAAGTGAGAATAATTATTCCATTAGCACCTAACTTACAGGGTTGTGAGGATCAAATGAGAGAATATACATAAAGCTCTTGAAATGTCTTAAATGAAAATTTTTTAATGAAATATATAAATGTTGGCTATTATTATAGTATTTAAAGATAGAAGGGATATGAAGCTTAGCAGTAGCATATAGCATAAAGCCTAGACTAACATGAATGGAATTCATTAAAAAATACTCATCTGAAAACTGCCAATTTGTATTGGTAGAAGATATTTTCAACCCTGGGAGAGCCTGATACCAATGACACCAGAAGTCTATTTTTAAAATGACAACATGAGGAACTTGTAAATATTATCAGAATTTTTCATGTGGTTTCTTTCCTCTGTTTGAAAAAGTTTTATTCATATGATAAGCTTACATTAATAGATTATTTTTTTACTTTTCTAAGATACTTTCCTTGATGTTATCATCTTGTTCAATCTTCCTTCCATTCCATGTATATCACAATATATAGGACATCAGTACATACATTAAACTAACCTTTTTAAGGAGTTATTCTTTACATTTAAAAAAAATCAAAAACTCAATAACCCTTGGGAGGTGGCGCTAAGATGGAGGAATAGAAGCAGAAAAGCTCGAAATCACCACAAAAATCCTCTCCATCCAATCTTAAAATAACACCACAAAAAGAATACAGGAGTGAAAGAACCAACAAGGAGACAGAGTGATGCATCTTTCATGAAGAGAGCAACTTGAAAGGTAGGCAGAGAACATCTGGGTCACTGGGGTGAGAGGGGACCACAGCCAGCAGGAGGCTACAGCAAGGAGTAAAGAATCAGTCAACAGTGAGCCCAACTCCCAACCCCACATCTACTGTTCCAGGTTCTGAACTTGGTCCCAAGCCAACATCCAGACACTGAGACTCTGCCTGGGCCCAATAGCTGTCCAACCCATTGCAGACCCCTTAAATTTGCAAGCAAACCTGCATTGAGATCCAGAATTCCAGCCCAGAGTAGTCTATGCTGCTCAGCCTGATCTATGTGGTCCCAGAGTGAAGCCAGGAGTCTCAGCCTGGGCTTGTGGAGAGGTTGTAGGTCCCAGTTTGGAGCAGCTGGTGAAGCTGGAGTTGGGCCACCTGATCCCTGGTCGGGGAAGTCTCCAGGGTGCTGATGTGAGGGAGCCTGGCTGACTATTGCCAAAGCTCAAGGGTGAGCCCCAGGGCAAGGCAGCCTTCTGTGCAGCTGTGTGTCTGCCCTGATCAAGCCCAGAGTGAGACCAAATGACTACACCTAAGCCTGAGTCTAGAATGTGAGCTATAAGTAGCCTCAGGAGGTAATTGAATTAGCAGTGAGAAGTGGTTCACAGAGCTCCCAACTCATAGGCCATTATACCATATTAGAATTACTGAAACTTGCAGAAAGCCAGAACTAAGGTTAAGGAATACCATAAGAAATGATAAGCAAGACGATGTCAGAAAAAGTTGAAAAGATCTGTGGAAACTGATGCAGAATGAAATAAGCAGAACTGGGAGAACACTGTACACAATGTCAGCATTATTGTATTATCTGTGAAAACTTGGCTACTCTCAACAATGCAATGTTCTGGGACAGTCCTGGCAGACATATGATGGGGACTGCTACCCACCTCCAGAGGAAGAACTATTAGAGGTGTCTTTCACATCAGCGAATTTATGATTTTATTTTGTAGTTTGGGTTATGCATTAGTGTTCTCTTACAACAATGACTAATATGGAAGTGTGTTTTACATGACAATAAAAATAAAATTTTATAGATTCTCTCAATTCTATCCACGAGCCATTCCTTGGTTGAGAAAAAGAATAGTCAAAAGGATATGATGAGATAATTTTCAAATTGAGAAGTACAAGTTATCAACAGCCCTATGAAAACTGCTCATCTCTAATAATGGTAGAAATTTAAATTAAAGCAATTCTGGGGTTCTAGCTCATACCCTCAGATTCTCAAAGCTGTTAAAAGTTATTGAATTATATAAACCTATTACGCATGTACCCCAAAAAGATGGAAGAAGAAAAATACTTATATGTACAAGAACTTTTGTAGCAGCCCTTTCTGTAGTGGCCAAACAAACTGAAAACAAAGAAATAGCCATCAATGGGAAAATGACTGAATAAAATATGGTATGTGAATGTAATGGAATATTATTATTCCATAAGAATTTACGAAAGGGACAGTTTTAGAGAAACCTGTAAAAATTCATATGAACTGACATAGAGGGAAGTAAGCAGATCTAAGAAGAACAATGCATAGAAAAACAAAATTGTCTTAAAATATATATATATATATATAT
>NW_025398935.1:0-6366 GCF_016433145.1 Gracilinanus agilis
AGGTCTGGGGGGCGGGGCGCAGCCTAGGACGGCATTGAGCGTGAGTCGGAGGAGGGGGGCAGGGCGAGGGAGACTCGAGTCTTGGATGGGCGTGGCGAACAATGTGATGGGGGGAGGACCCCAGGAAACCGTTGGGATCCGGGGAGAGCCGAAGGGGAAAGGAGGGCGGCCGGGGGAGGGGCCTGAAGGAAGGCGGGAATTGGGTGAATGAATGAAGGGAGCCTTTCTTTAGCGCGTACGCCGTGCTCATAGCTGGAGATACAGACCCCTCTGGGGGCTTACAGGCTAATGGGGGAGATGACAATGTGGGGGGAGCCCAGCTGTGAGTCAGATGCAAAGGTCCCCTGGCCCTTGTGGGGGGAGGGGCGCGAGTAGATAGATCTTTAATGTCATTTCCACTGAAAAAATCCTATCCGTTTCTGAAGTTACCATCTGATTTGAGGGTCAAAGATTTGGGGGATGACAACTTTCTTCTCTGGGTCTTCTCTAGCTGTGGCTCCTGGAGAGAGGCCTAAGGAAGAGAAAAGGGAGAGCTGGGTGTTCTTGGGGGTAAAGGCAGCAGAGGGAAGCTGAGTTGGTCTAAGGCTGGAGCACCAGATAGGCAGGCTGGGGGAGAGAGCCTTTCTGAGTCAGTTGAGCAATTTACAAAAACTCACCCTATGCCCCTTGACTCTTCAGGTCTGGGCAGTCAGCCCCCTACCCCCCATTGAAGGTGCCTCATAAACTTTCACTGGAGGAGACTCACACCCAGAGGGCTTCTAATTGGTTTTTGGGCAATTGGGTAGTAAGCAAAGCTGATCTAAATCCCCCGAGGCCAAAACCATTACTTTCCACTGCTCCTTTTAGGAAGAAGAATCTTGAGACCCAGAACTGTCTGTCTTTTCTTTGTATACCCAATCCTTAGCACCATAGCTGGCAAATAGTAGGTGCTTAATGTTTATTACCAAAAAGTATCATGATATATTGGTCAGAGTCCTGGATTTTGAATGGAGTATCTGGGGTGTCAGTCTTGATTCTGCTACTTACAACTTGTGTGGCCTTAAGCAAATTGCTACACTTTTACAGTCCCTCATCTGTAAAATGGGAGGGGGTGGATTAGAAGGTCTCTGAAGTCCCTTTCAGTTTGAAACCTATAATTATTGTCATCTCCCTCCCCAATTAATAGATATAGAAGCAATCATTCAAAAGTAAACTAGGTATGAATAAGCATTTAACCAATTTGAAAGGCTCATCAGGGTTTTGAATCATTGGCTAAAAGTAGACAGGCATCCAGCCCTACATATAGAACTGCAAACTAGTTCAGAGTTTCAGATTCCAGTAATTTGTCAATTGAAAAGTAGTTGAATCCAGTGGTGAAAGGACTGCTGAAAAAAAAAAATTGCTCCTTCCCCTTGCCATTGACTAGTTGATATCTTTAAGAACCTCAGATAGCAGTGTACCCAGAGCAGTGACGACAAACCTTTTGAGACCAAGTGCACGAACTTTGTGGGAGGAGGGAAGCAGCCCTACTCCATATCCTTCTGGCTTTCTAGTAGCGAACTCTGGTGAATTCTGTGTGGGGGTGATGGAGGGCATGCCCACAGAGAGGGCTCCGAGTCCCCCCCAACCCCCCGTTCCCACACACACACGTTCCATAGGTTCACCAACACAGATTAGAGCAACCGTGGCCAAAGTCTGAAACAAGAGCTGAAAGATATACAGCTAGGACAAGCCGGACACACTGAGAAAAGAAAGCCCTACAGAGAGCAGAGTTCCCACTACACTACAAAGGGAGAGAAGGATTTCTGAGCGCTTTGAGCAGTTTGAACCCACTCTTCCCCCAGGATCTTGTATACTCAAAAGGAGAGTGCATTCCTAGTTGGGGGGAAATTTCTATAATAATTGTTTTGCTATTCCTGCTTAGTAAATTATCCTTTCTAAAATCTAATTAAGTCCAGCTGATAACCAATGTGGAATGAACCCATCAGGGTTCATGAGCAACTATACTAGAAACCCTAACCCCTCCAGATTATCCCTGGGACATTATAGAGAGTAATCAGCTGCCCTCTGGGGACATGGCCTATCTCTGGGAGTTAAGAAATGGGGGACTAACCCTGAAAGACAAGCTACATTATGAGTCAATCACAGCTAAGTTTAACTTTCAAATTCATGTATTCACATAATGCCCCTCCAAAATACTCAGAATTTTCGGTGGGTAAAAACAAGGATATGAAGAAGAGGGCCGAGATGACAATAAATTAAAAATTAAAAAGCAGAGGGCAAGAGTGGAACCTTGGAGTCATCCTTGCCTTCACTTAATAATATCTGTTCATTTATTTGATAAGCATTCAATCCCTACTGTGCCCAGAATACTGTGGTAGGCATTAAGGGGAGCTGCAAAGGTCAAGTGAGATTATTTCTTCTCCTCCAGAGGTTAGAGTCAAGCCAGGGTATAGGACATAAACATAAGTAGCAATGGTATGTAACATTATACAATGATTGCCTTTAGTGCTCTCATTTCTCTCCTACCAGATTCAGTTCCTCAGACCTGACCAAATGCAAGTCTCCTTCTTCTGACTTCTAGTGTCTGCTGTCCAAATCATTCTAGAAAACTATAGCTAAATTAAATTTGCACACTTCAGCCCCTCTGGTTCAGAAGCATTTTTATGTCTCTTCATTGCCTTAGAATGCTACACTTGCCCCATAACCTAGTATTCAAGGTTCTTGGCACAGTGTATTTGGTGCAGTAGATGCTATTTGCATTTATTATTTAAGTTCAAAACACTGGCCACCAGTCACTGAGGATGGTATAAAGACACTCCCAACTGTATCAAAACTTTATCCATCAACATCAAGCTACCAGGGCTCATGGAATTTTTCTAGCACAGGCCATACCCCTTCCAGCAGCAGCTAGGTGGTGCAGTGGATAGAGCCCCAGGCCTGGAGTCAGAAAAACCTGAGTTCAAATCCAGCTTTAGATACTTCCTAGCTCTTCTACCCTGGACAAGTCATATAACCTCAGATTCTGTTTTTAAAATGAGCTGGAAAAGAGAATGGCAAACCATTCTAGTACCTTTGCCAAGAAAACCCTCCAAAGAGTTGGACACGACTGAAACAATGGAATAAAAACATTACCAATGAGATTAAACTGGCCTCCCTATTACCTGGACTTCACTCTCAGTGGCCTCCCATTTCCAATCAGTTGCCAAGTCTTATTGATTTAGTAACCAGTGATTCCCAAAGTGGGTGCTACCGCCCCCTGGTGGGTGCTGCAGTGATCCAGGTGGGGCAGTGATGGCACAGGTGCATTGATCTTTCCTATTAATTGCTATTAAATTTTTTTTAAATTAATTTCCAGGGGGCTAATATTTTTTTCTGGAAAGGGGGCAGTAGGCCTAAAAAGTTTGGGAACCACTGATTAGTGTCTCTCATATGGGGCCCCTTTTCTACACTCACACCACAAACTACCCTCCTTCAGGCCCTTATTGCTTTTTTGGATTACTGCAAAATCCTTTCCATCAGACTCCTTACCTCAAATCCCTCTCGTTCTCCGTTGCATTCTCCACAAGGCTACCCAAAAGATTTTCCTAAAGTACAGGAATAACCAGGTTATTGCCCTGTTCAAGGAGCTCCAATATTGCCTCTAAAATCAAATATGGGTTTCTCTGCTAAGAATTTTCAACTCTTAATGATCTGACTATGAACTTCTTTTCCAAGTTCATTATTTATTACTTTTTATTTCAAACCCTTACCTTCTGTCTTAGAATCAATACTGTATATTGGTTTCAAGCCAGAAGAGCAGGAAGGGCTAGGCAATGAGGGTTAAGTGACTTGCCCAGGGTCACACAGCTGGGAAGTGTCTGAATCCAGATCTGAATCCAGGACATCCCATCTCTGGGTTTGGCTTTTAATCCACTGAGTCACCTAACTGTCCCACTATTTGTTACTTTCATGCACTCTATGGTCGAGCCAAATGATAGTCTATATGCTGTGCCCTCCTTCCCACCCTCCACATAAACACACATAGTATGTTCACTATCTGACCTTTGAATGGAGCCAGGAATCCTAATAGGTGAAAGTGAAGATGGAGCTCATTCCATGCACGAGCACAGCCTGGGCAAAGGCATGGAGGTGAGAAATGGAATATTGTGTTCATCTAAAGCAGTGATTCCCAAAGTGGGCGCTACTGCCCCCTGGTGGGTGCTACAGCAATCCAGTAGGGCGGTGATGGCCACAGGTGCATTTATCTTTCCCATTAATTGCTATTAAATTTTTTAAAAAATTAATTCCCAGGGGGCTAAGTAATGTTTTTTCTGGAAAGGGGGCAGTAGGCCAAAAAAGTTTGGGAACCCCTGCTCTAAAGCATGGGCTAAGTGCTCTGTCACACTCTTGGATGAGCATTACCATTGGCCCTTAAGGACGTTCTGGTCCCAGGATGAGCCAGGATACCTGACCCACCTCTGTTCACATACGTACACATTCCATTTTCCATCCCCAAGCCTTTGCCCAGGCTGTGCCCCGTGCCTGCAATGAGTTTCATCCTCTGTTTTACCCCTTGTATCCCTAGCTTCATTCAAAGCTCAGGCCAGATGCCACTTCCTACCTGAGGCCTTCATGTTCCCTGTTTCCAGCTCCTTGAGCTCCCGCTCCCAGTCCCAGTTACCTTGAATGTATTGTTCTCTAGGACCAAATGTCATCTCCTTGGACCTGAGGACCGCTTCGCTTATATCCCCAGGAATTAGCACAGTGCCGACCACATAGGAGGGACTTTAGTCATCCTCGTCATCAGAGCTAGTGTCTAAATAATGCTTTAAGGTTTGCAAAGTGCTTTACAAATATCCTCACAACGATCCCAGGAGCTTCATACTATTAGTGTCCCCACTTTACAGAGGAGGAAACTGAGGCTGAGAGAAGTTAAAGTGACCTGGCCAACACTAAACAATAACTCTAGTCCAACTATCAATAATATGGAATTAGGTCATGATCAATGATACATGTAAAACCCAGTGGAATGGTGCGTCGGCTAAGGGGGGTTTGGGGAGAGGGAAAGAACATGAAACATGTAACTGGGGAAATATTCAAAATAAAAATAAAAAAATAAAAATAAAGTGACTTAGCCAAAGTCTCATTGCTAGTAAGTATCTGAGGCAGACTTTGAACTTAGGTTGGACTCTGGGTCCAGGATGTTCTCCACTTCCTCACCTGGATGCTTGGTGCCTGACTGATGGTTTGACACATTGGGATCAACTAGTTCACCCTAAAACCATGGAGAAGGCATGAAGGAGAGTCCTGGGAAAGGAAGCTGGAAAGCCTGGGGCCAGAGCAGAGAGGGGGGGCCTTTCATGTGCGTTTAGGGGTCTAGATCTTAACACCTGCTGTCTTCAGGAGAAAACCATTGAAGATTTCTGATCTGAGAAGGGCAGCTACCTGGTGCTGTGGAAAGAGTGCAGGGCCTGGAGTTCAGGGGAACCTGAATTCAAATCTGCCCTCAGACACTTCTTCACAGGGGGAACCCTGGGCAAGTCACTCCACCCTCAGTTTCTTCATTTGTCAAATGAGCTGGAAAAGGAAATGGCAAACCAGTCCAGTGTCTGCCAAGAAAACCTCAAACAGGATCACAAAGAATGGGACCCAATTGATCAACAAAAGAGATAGGAGTAAAGCCATATGAACAGGATTTGAAGAGGAGACCAGTTCTGAGGCTTTTACAAGAGTAATAAAGATTTGAACCCAGGGACAGAAAGAAGGGGAAAGGTTCAAAGATTCTAACTCTAGAACCAAACAAGACCTTAGAGGTCATTTAGTCCAACCCCCTCATTTTATAGATGAGCAAAAAGAGGCTCAAAGAAGGGAAAATATTTTTCCGAAGTCACACCCAATAAGCATCTGAGGTGGGATTTGAACTCGGGTCCTCTGACTACAGAGCCAACAAACCCCTGTCCTCTGAACCACATTGCCAATAACAGCCCACATTTCTTTTATTTATTTATTTATTTTTTAGCATTTATTAATATACGTTTTTAACATGGTTGCCTGATTCATACTCCTCTTATCCCCTTCACCCCCCCCCCCCGCACTCCCCCCCCATGGCCGATGCGCATTTCCACTAGTTTTGTCATGTGTCCTTGATCAAGACCAATTTCCAAATTGTTGGTAGTTGCATTGGTGTGGTAAATTCGAGTCCACATCCCCAATCATGTCCACCCCGACCCATGCGTTCAAGCAGTTGTTTTTCTTATATGTTTCCTCTCCTGCAGTCCTTCCTCTGAATGTGGGTTGCATTCTTTACCATAAATCCCTCAGAATTGTCCTGGGTCATTGTATTGGTGCTGGTACAGAGGTCCATTACATTCAATTTTACCACAGTATATCAGTCTCTGTGTATAG
>NW_025398936.1:0-7142 GCF_016433145.1 Gracilinanus agilis
AAGAAAGGGAGGAAGGAAGGGAGGGAGAAAGAAAGGAAGAAGGAAGGAAGGGAGGGAGGGAGGAAATATGGAAGGGAGAGAGGGAGGGAGGAAAAAGCTGTTGTAGGTAGGAAATTTTGAAATTATAAAATAGATTGGTTTTAGACAAGAATGTCTTCATCCTCAAGAAGGGCAGTGGCCAGGACTGTATTTGCACAAACTGTTGAGCTCTGTCTGCTGTCTCTTTCTTCCCATGTCCCTGGAAAAAGTGGAATACTATAAACACAAATGGCGGCTGACAAACTATGTTCTTAATCAATTAGTGCTCCCCATAAGGACTAATTAATTGTTGCATAAAATATGTAAGCCTTGTAATGATGCATCAAAACAAACAGTCTCCGGAGTGGAATGTCACTGTTTATTCCCAAGGGGGAGAAGTTATTTCTGGGTGCACCTGGGAGATTCCAGCTTCCTTTCTAATGGATGTAAGCACCCTGTCCCAGTGATGGCCTCCAGGGGATGGAAGAGTTGGGAGGGCAGATGGAAATGTTGTTGTCAATATGAACTTATGTAAAGGAAACCCAAGAAGTCTCCCTAGACAAAATATCTCTTCATTTACAACTAAATTCAACCACCAGGGATTCACTCCTCTGGTTCAGAAATAGTCCTGTGTATATACTCTTTTAAATCCAAATACACCTGGAAAGGGGATTCATTTGTTTCTCGGTATTAATGAACTTAATTGATATCTTCCTCCTTGAAAGAAGGGACCTTACTTGTACAGCTGGCCCTGGGAAAGTCAGTTCCTTTCTCATCTCTGTAGCATTTGAAGGTTGAATTAGGTTAAATGTAAGCTCCCTTGTAACTCTAACACTATATTCTAATATTCTAAGTTCTCAGGTTCCTACCACTTATATTCTGTATTCTAAGGCCCCTTCCAGATGGGAAATTCTGTGCTCTAAGATTATTTCCAGCTCTTCTACTTTACATTTTATATTCTACATTTCAAATATTATCAGACTCAGTTGATACATTAGTTTTACAGAACTGATATTTTTCTCTTTTTTATTTGGTAAAGGGGATGGTCCAATAGTCAAGGTAAGGGGAGAGGATATGTTTGGAAATTAAAGTGATAGAAGAATAGAAGATATCAGTAAAAATTCAATATATTTAATAACTTATTCTATTTTCTAAAGTCCTTTCTAGGTATAACACTCTCTAATTCTCTTTCAAGAGAGTTACCATTCTAGAACCTACCTTTCTCACCTCTCCCATCAGGATTCTCTCAAGAGAAGGGGCATTTGAAAAGAGGAAGAGGATAGAATAAATTGAGGAAGGTGGAGACCACAATAGTGGAGGAAAAGAAACTTCCCTGATTTCATGGTTTTGCTGACCTGCATGCTGGCCTTATTGTCCTCTCTCCATGTAATAGACTAAAGTCTCTGCATCCTCTTCCAGTCCTAGCCCAATTTTTCTTCCAGGTTGGGGGTGGTCTAGTAACTAAACTGATAAGAGATGTTGCTTCAGAGTTAGAAACAGACTAACTACCACCCCGCATCCCCATGTCTACCACCACATCCTACATTGCCTTTAAGCAGCTCTTCTGCTTTGCCCCCATTCCACTCTAAGGCCTTTGTCTTGGCCCAGCAGAAGCCAAGAGTCATCCCCCAGCAGTCTATACCCTCCCCACCCAGTCTGGCCTTCCTACTGCAGCATCTCCTGGCCCCTTAAAGAGGGATTTATGGGCCTGACATTTAGATTTGTATTAGAGACACCGAGATCAATGTTAATGCATTCCCCATGACTAATATTTTGCACTTGGATGGCTGCTTCCTCCTTGAGACGTCTAAGTGCTTTGCTATCATTAATTACATCGCCCTAGCCATGTCACCCCCCCCAAGCAGACCTTTAGAGATGAGTCTGCCAAAGGGGCAAAAGTGGCCAGTCAGCAGAGTTGGCCTTTGCCCCTGCTTCTTTCTCCAAATTGGCCTGATAGGTGCCATGCTCTAGCACAAACACTCATAGTCAGAAAGAACATTGGAACACAAGATATCAGAGTTGAAAGGAGCCTCAGAACACAATGGCAGATTTTTGAAGATCCTTAAGATGCAGTATGATGAAGCTTGAACAGGTTCTAAATCCCAAAGCTGGAACCTAGAACAAAGAATGTCAGAGCTGGGAAAGGCCTTGGAAACCAAATATTGGAGCTTGGAGAAACCTAACACCCCAGAATGTCAGAGCTGGAAGAGTCCCAAGATCCTAGAATGTCAGAGCTGGGAAGGACCTTAGAACACAGAATGGCAGAGTTGTGAGGACTGTTAGGATGTAGTATGATAATGCTTGAATGGAACCTAGAACCCAGAATGTCAGAGTTGGGGAGGGCCTTAAAACAGAAAACGACAGATCTGGAAGCAGCCTTAGAACATAGAATGTCATGGTTGAGAGGGGCCTTAACATTGAATATCAGAATGGGGAGGGAGTAGTCCTTGGAACATAGAATATTAGGCATTTTTAGATTTACACAAAATAAATCACATCTACAATTTATTAATTACTACACTCTGTGAGATAACACAAATATTACTAATTCCACCTAATTGATGAGGCAGTTGAGGCTTGGAAAGAATAAGAGATTACCCACTGCTCACAATGCTAACAACTGTCCCAACTGAAGCTGGAGAGAAACCAGGTCTCCCAAGGCCAGTCTGCATTCCACTCCCTAAACGAGATTCTCCCTACAGAATGTCAAAGCAACAATGGACTCTTAGAGCACAGAATGATAGAACACAGGATGTTAGACTTGGAAGGAGTTTTAGAAATCCTCTCTACCAACTCCTTCATTTTCAGATTGGTAAACTGAGTCATTTAGAAGGGCAGTGACATACATCCAGTTGGTGACAGAGCCAGGACTAGCCCCTCTGTCTTCTTATTTCCAGGTCAGTTATCTTTCCTCCAAAACATCGCCTCCCTACTGCCCATAGGTACCAAGTCACAGGAGGGCATAAGCGTGAGAAAACAGAAGGGAGAGGTGGAGTCTCTATGTTTATTACTCCTCTACCATCAATCTGCTGCCAGACTTCTGACAGGTGCAGGGATGGAGGAGAGCACTTGCCCAAGTAGCTGTTTCTGTCTCGCCTCCAGGGGAACTTCTACAACCCTGCTCTTCTCCATTGAGCCCAACCCCTGCAGGCACCCTGCCTCACCCAAGCTTACTGTGTCCTTTCTTGGAACTCAGTCATACAACATATGGCCCTGTAATTCTGAGCCATCTGGATGTTCCCTACCCATCAGGTATTGTGTTCATTACACCTGTTCTAAAAACGATGGATAATGAACTGGGGTGTGAGGAGGGGGCGTATTTCACACCAGCTTTCCTAGCCTCCAGTACAAGACATGAGCTGGTCCTGCATGTGCTCAGGGAAAAAGTAATTCCTGATTCTAAGCATGAGATGGAAGTGAAGATGGGTATCTACTGCGTTCCCTGGGCCAAGCCATGACAGATGTTTTTCATTAGGGGAACAAGAGAAAAGGGCGGCACATTTCCAGGTTTGAAATCAATTCCCTTTGGCTCCCAAAGGGAATAAGAATTAACTTCCACATCTCAGGCTAGGATCTGAGAGGATCCATCTACATCAGGGGGTCTGAACCCCTTTTATGGGCCCCTTTGATGATCAGGTAAAATCCATGGACCTTTTCTTAGATCGTTTTTAAATGCATAAAATACAATCCACAGAATTATAAAAGAAACCAATAATGTTGAAAGAAAACTATAATTTTTCCCATTCTGTTTCACAGACTTCTTGAACTCTTTATGCAGACCGCTGGATCCTGGGTTCAGAACTTGTGATGAGGAAGCATCTGGGAACAACATTCAGTGTTGATTTTTTTTGCTAAAGGGGATTATCTGATCTAAAAGATACTTTTGTTACAGGTGTCAAAATTTTGTGTATTCCCTTGGGACCTTTTCTGATAGACTTGAAAACATGTCTACTGCATGTAAAGTAACATCCCATTTGGTCTTGGAATGAGCACTATCAGTAACAGTGACATCAACATGGCAATGGCTGTGTCATTGTCTGTAGAAAGTGTACTTACTCTCCTTTTGGCAAGAGCAGAATTTCCTTCTTATCCTTAAGAAAACCTAGGCCTCCTCAAATATGTAGGGAAACAAGCCAAATTTATAAAAAATAAGAGTCACTCTCCAGGTGAGAAATGATTAACAGAAATGAACGGGTAGTTTTCAGAAGAAGAAATCAAATCTATCAATAGTCACATGAAAAAATGCTCTACAACACTATTAATTAGAATAATAAAAATTAAAACAATTCTGAGATACCATATTGACCAACATGACAGAAAAAGAAAAAGGACAAATGCTGGAGAGGACATGGGAAATTTGGGTCACCAACAAACTGTTGGTGAAGTTGTGAATTGGTCCAGCCATTCTGGAGAACAATTTGGAACTATGCCCAAAGGGGTATAAAAGTATGCCTACCCTTTGGTCCAGTAATAACACTACTTGGTCTATCCCAAAGAAATCAGAAAAAAGGAAAATAACTTATTTGTACACAAATATTTCTAGCAGATCTTTTTGTAGTGGAAAAGATTTGGAAATTGAAGGGTTATTTATCAATTGGGGAATAGCTGAACAAGTTATGATACATTATTTTGAGGGAATACCACTGTGCTTTAAGAAATAATGAGTATGGAGAAGCTGAGTGGTTCAGAAGATTAAGAGTCAGGCCTAGAGATGGGAGATCCTGGGTTCTAACCTGACCTCAGATACTTCCCAGCTGTGTGACCCTGGGCAAGTCACTTAACCCCTATTGCCTAGCTCTTACTGATCTATCTCGGAACTAATATACAGTATTGATTCTAAGATAAAAAGTAAGGTTTTTTTAAAATAATAACGATGATGATGATTAATAGGGAGCAGCTGAGTGACTCAGTGGATTGAGAACTGGACTCAGAGATGGGAGGTCCTGGGTTCAAATTTGATCTCATACACTTCCCAGCTGTGTGACCCTAGGCAAGTCACTTAAACCCCATTGCCCAGCCCTTATCACTCTTCTACTTTGGAACTAATACACAGAATTGATTCTAAGACAGAAGGTAAGGGTTTTAAAAAATGGATAAGAGAGTTTCAGAGAAACCTGAGAAGACATATAAAACTAATGCAAAGTGAAGTGAGAAGAACCAAGAGAACATTATACATAGTAACAGCAATATTGTATAATGAACAACTTTGAATGACTTAGCTGCTCTCAGCAATACAATGATGCAAGACAATTTCAAAGGACCCTTGACAAAAAGTGCTATCTACCTCCAGAAAGAAGTGATGGACTCTGAATGCAGATTGAAACATAATTTTTAATTTCTTTATCTTTATTTTCTTATTTTGTTTTCTTTTGAAACATGACTAATATGTATATATGTTTTACATGATCTCATATGTAAAATGAAATCAAAGTTCTTGCCTTCTCAGAGGAGAGAGGAACAGGACTTAGGAAGTCCTGAGTTCAAATTCAACCTCAGATACTTACTGTGTGACCCTGGGCAAGTCACTTAACCACTGTCGATCTCAGTCTCTTCTACAGTAAAATGGAGCTATCACCTTCCTCACAGAGTTGTTATGAGAATCAAATGAGATCATATTTGCAAAAAGCTCTTAAAATGGTGCCTCTTTAGCACAGTAGGCAGCGTCAGTCTCATAAGCTGAAGGTCCTGAGTTCAATCCTCAAAAGGGAGATGTGGTACAATGGGAAAAGCTTCTAAGGCAAAAGGAATTACTTACCTTTTAACTTAGGGTCCATTATTCAGTCTGAAACTGCTAGCCTGAGATTCCCTTCAGGGTGGGTTCTCATGGGAACAGGGAACAAGTAGAAGCTTTGGGGTCTTCAACTTACAAGCTAGTCCTAAAACTTGGGGTTCATCAGATCCCACCAGGCCACAAGTTTGGGGTCTCTAGATTCCACATCAACAAAGATCTTGGCAAACTTTATACAACTATGTAAATCTTAGTTGTAATTATTCTCATCTAACAAAAGGGGCAATAGCAAATAATAAGCACCCTGGTCTTGGATGGCTGTACACTAGATCAGAATATGGGTAATGAATAAAGTGAACTAGAACTTGCAACTCAAGGAGTTTGCTTCAGAGGTATAACTAACACCCAATGACCAGTGAGTGCTGACTCACTCACCCAAGATATTGGTTGTGTCTCCTAGCTTTGTGTCAGCTACAATTTTGACAAAGATGCATCTGTACTTTTATCCAAGTCACTTAATAATTTCAAACAATTGAAGATCAAGGGAAGAACTTGGTCCTTTGTAGCCTGATCCACCCCTACCCACAAAGAGCCAGTGATCCTGGACTTCTTGCTCTTCATTGAAAAAGATCTTGATCTCCCAGCTTCAGGCATTTTTTTCTAACTGTCCCTCATGCCTAGAATGCTCTCCATCCCCTGACTTCCTTGGCTTTCTTCAATTAAAAATCCTCTCAGCTAAATATTCCACCTTCTTCAGGATTTGTTTCCTCATCCCCTTTACCTTGATTATCTCCAATTTATCCCATTAACATCTTGTTTGTATAGGTTGTGATTTCCTCCAGGGTAAGGACTGTTTCTGCCTTTCTGCCCCATCGCTTAGCACAATGCCTGGCACATAGTAAATACCTAATATTTATTGACTAACTGACCACTCCATTGGAGACCTCCCTCCAATCTCATATCCAACATCATATCCTATTAGTGACCACTCTTTTGATTTGTTCATTCACTGAATTCCAAATCCATCTAGCTATGTTATCATCTCTGCCTCTCTTCTACAAAGATAGTGTGAGAGACTTTGCTGAAGTCTTCTGCAGGATTCTCTGATTTATCAATCTAGTAACCCGACTGAAAGAAGAAAAAAAGGAAAGGAAAGAAGGAAGGAAAGGGATCAAGAGGAGAGGGAAGGAGGTAAAGGGAGGGAAGGAGAGGAGAGTCAAGCATGGGCCATGTTGACTCATTGCGTTGACTGTTTCCTTCTCTAAGTACTTACTTCCACTTTAATAATATTCTAGAATTTTCCTAAGACTCAAAGCCAAGCCCTCTAGGCTATAGTTCAAAGGCTCCATTATTTGAAAATATATATGATATATTATATTATATAGTATAATATTTG
>NW_025398937.1:0-10425 GCF_016433145.1 Gracilinanus agilis
GAAGGAAGGAAGAAGGGAGGGAAGGAGGGAGAGAGGGTGGGAGGAAAGGAAGGGAGAGAGGAAGGAGGGAAGGAAGTACTTTACAACTGTTGTGACATGTTAAAGTAATTCATACTGTATTTTGCTACTCTGTCTCGTGTGCTCCAAATTCTTCTTAGGCCTTATACAAGTGCTTCTTTTATGTTAATTTTCCTACCAATTTAAATGAGTGTGAGTAAGATGACATTGGTCTAACCATATATTGATTCGTTCCGAACTTTTCAAGCCAGATCCTATTTTGATATCATCTGGGCTCATTTCTCATCCATTAGAATTAGGATCTCATTTTTGTTCAAAATTCAGTATCCCTTGTTTGTTTGGTAATTTGGTCCATTTCTTCCAGATTATTACTTAAACTTCTTATAAAATTCATACCTAAAACTAGACTTTAGCAACAATCTGCCCAAACCTTTCTTACAATAGAACCTTCTGTTCTTGCTTATTTATGGTCCAGTACTTCCAAATAAACTTGCTAATGAGCAGGAGTCTCGGTGCCTGCATGTATGACTAGTCATTGAAGTATATTCATTACAGTATATAGCTGCAGTTAATTAAGGCCAACGTATCACTGAACTTTAAATTTAGGGATGTGGGTTCAAGTTCTAACTCTCGGTGGTAAAGTAGAGCCAGAAATGCCTGAGTTGAAAACCTGCTTCAGTTCATAAAACAAAATTAAGTGTTTTGCCATATATTGTTTTAATGGTTTATTTCATGTATGCCGAAGATGACATGTCCGTGGTTAAAGTCTCTTTCTATATCTTAGAGCAGCTCTGTGTTCTCCATGGAGCCTAGCACCATGTTGAATATATTCACCAGTTCAGAACATCTATGGTTGAACAGCATCACTATGCAAGTGTACAAGTTTGTGAGGGTCAAGTACCCGCTGCTTAATAAGATGTCAGGCCATCACTTTCTCCATGAAACCTTCCCTAATTTTCCTAGCTGACAGTGGTCTTACTTTCTAATTGGATCTCACCTTCATCAAAATATTTTACCTGGTGTCGTGCTTTGAGGATCATAGAATCATAGACTGAGGAATAGAAGGATCTTGAAAGTGAAAAGATCTCTATTCCAATCTCCCCATTTATAGATGAGAAAATGGGTCCCTAAAGTTTAAATGACTCACCCAAGGCCAAGTCTCCTAAATTACAAATGGGATTTGAACCAGGACGCCCTGACTTCTAACCTAGTGCTCTTACTACCATACCCCTCTCCTCTATTTCATCCCCCATTTTATTAGACTAAACTTCTTGGAAGTTTTTGTCTCTACATTCTACCTATGATTTGGATACAGCTTCAGACACTCAATGGGTGACCTGGCGAGTCACCTAACCCTTTTCGTATCAGTTTTCTCATCTATAAAATGAGCAAGAGGGAAAAAAATGGCCAATCGCTCCAGTGTCTTTGCCAAGAAAACCCCAAAGAGTTGGACATAACTGAAAAAATGATTGAATCATAATGACAACACAGTTTGGAAATAACATTAAAAGTCTTTTGAGGAATTGCCCTGGCAGTTAATTAATAGGGTGCATATTTAGCAACAAGACAATTAAGGTACCCACAATAAATTGTGTCTTCTCTTCCCCCCTCCACATACATTTTAGGAATTTACTATCTAAATCACAAAAAATGTTGTGCAGGTCAGTAATTAAGTGTACTTAAAGGGGCTTTAAAATACCAGGAGAACAGTTGTTTTGAGTTTTCTCTCTTGAGATTATTCCCTGCTCACGAGGAAAGGGCAGCTGGTCAAACTGTGACCTGAAGTACAGATTCTGATCCTAATATATTTATCTGATTGGACTTCCTTTGGGTCTTCTTTTTTCACGAATATTGTACAAAAAATACAAACTTTCAGGGAAATAATGAATGCCGATTTGTAAAAAATATCATATGCTTTTGCAGGACTTTGGTTATTTATCTGTGATACAGAAGCCCGTGTTTTCTCTGGGCAGAGTTAACTGCCTGCCTGGGAATGAAATATATGACCCAAAGGCCTCCTTAGCACTTAGTTTGCCACTGAGCTTAGCATTCTCGTGGGGATCGCTATACAATTACAGAAGATTCAAATGACGACAAGAACTTCTATAGTACTCCCCCACCCCGACCCAGTTTGGAGGCTTTGTGGAAGTTAGATCATAGTCAAAACACAGACACTTTGAGGGGTCAAAGGCCCTATCTGATCTGGGAAAAGTAAGCTCCTGGAGTACCAGGACTATCTCCTTTTTTCTTTGTTTCCTCAATTCCTCAGTGCCTTACACAGTACTTCGTATGTAATAGACACTTAATGAGGGCATCTAGGTGGCCCAGTACATACAGTGCCAAACCTGGGAGTCAAGAAGACCTGAGTTCAAATCTGGCCTCAGTACTAGCTGTGTGACCCTGGGCGAATCACTGACCCTTGCTTGCCTCAGTTTCCTTATCTGTCAAATGAGCTGGAGAAGGAAATGGCCAACCACTCCAGTATCTTTAACTAGAAAATTCCAAATGAATCAGACACTGCTGAAATGACTAAACAACAACAACAAAAGACACTTTATAAATGAAAATTGAATAATCTTTTCCCCAGTTTCTCCCCTTATTCACTTTTATACGCTTATTTCAGTATAGGTTTAGGAATGTGCTGTTTGTGATCACTTTTCTGGTTTTGAGTTGTCTATATTTTCCAGTATTTTGTTAGGTCAATATTTTCTTTTTAAAAAAAACTTTAAAACCCTTACCTTCTGTCTTTGAATCAATGCATTATTGATTCCAAGGCAGAAGAGTGGTAAGGTGTAGGCAATTGGGGTTAAGTGATTTGCTCAGAGTCACACAGCTGGGAAGTATCTGAGGCCTGATTTGAACCCAAGATCTTCTGTCTCTAGAGCTGGCATTCTATCTATTGAACCATCTAGCTACCCACTGGGATGATACTTCCTTAACAGTAATTTCTAATATTATTACCTTGTCTCCTCCCCAATCCTTGTTCCATTTTTTCCTCATTGTACATGTTATTTTTAAGAAGCATTTACATACAACCTTTATCAATTGATACCTATTCCCTATTTGTCCTGATTTCTATTGCAATTGATTTTAAAATGTACAGTTATTTTATCTGTTGATATTCCTCAGTTGTCATAGATGTTAGACTATTTAGAGCTAGAAGGGACCTTTGAAGTCATTTAGACATTTTGCAGATGTGAAAACTGCATCTAGAAATAATGCTTCATACATGCTCAGATTTTAGAAAATATTTCTTGACCTATGTATTATGCTATTGTATATTTATTTTCGGGGCTGCCCAGTTGTCAAAATTCCATCTTTGACTTTTTTAAAGGGGGACAGATAGATGGCACAGTAGATAAAGCCCTGGGCCTGGAGTCAGGAAGATCTAAGTTCAAAACTGGCTTTAGACACTTACTAGGTCTGTGACCCTGGGTAAGTCATTTGACCCAGTTTGTCTCAGTTTCCTCATTTGTCAAATGAGCTGGAGAAGGAAATGGCAAACTATTTCAGTGTTTTTGCCAAGAGAATCCCAAATGGGGTCATAAAGACTAAAGCAACTGAACCACAAAATCTTTCTTAAAGATTTTCAAAAATGGAACCTTGGGTAGATAAAATCCTCTTTACCAGCTTTTGCACTCCTTGTGTCCCTCCATTCTGTTCTTTAAACACATCACAATTTTTAAACATATGAAAACTCAGTTAAATACAACAGTCCATGTTGGAATAAAAGAATTTTGTTTCCATACTGTGATAATTAGATTAAATCAACACTGCCCATCTTTAGATTTAATCACCAGAGATGTAAACACCACCTTTTGATTCACAAATGGGGGAGGTCCCTAAAACCACGTGTGTTAGAATGAGTAACAAATCAGAAATTACTGACTGCCTCTTGGGCAGTCCTAGGAAAAGCGTCTGTTGTGATTGGACACTTAAATTAAGAGGAGGCCGCAGGAAGTGATGCAAAAAAAGGCTCCTTTCAAAAGAGTTGAGTGAGCCAGGGGTCTTCTTGTTCATTGCTGGGACCTGGAGGAGTGTTAGACCTGGAACCCTGAGACCTTGGTGTGAGACTGTTCTTAAGTCTCTCTTAGAACTACATGTGGTGAGTGAAGAGGGCTGGCTCCTTTGACCTCCCAGGAGGTACTAGCCTCCTGGAGGATCCCTTGATTGGGAGAAGCCCTTGTGGCTAGACCCCTTGTTAATTGATCCCTGCCAGACTTGAATACAATCTCTTACTCTACCTTCTTCTCATCTCCCTACTTCTATTCTCTCCTATATTTTACAAATCACTAAAATCATTTTGGGGATTGATAATTATTCCATTTCCTGGTGACCTAACCTTTTAATATATTCAAACAAAAGCCCCCCTTTTCCACATTACAATACCATGCTGCCTACATTCTAGTCATCATCTTCATCCCCCTCTCACCAGAACTCCAGACTCTGCCTTTGAAACTGTCGGAAGGATAGATGAGCTTTTCTTTATCTTTTCTGGGACCAGACCTCCACTCATTTCCTGACTCTTTCCAAATTGTGCCACATACACAGGTACCATTCCCCTTCAAGTTCCTTTGATCTTCTGTCTCTGAATATTAGAGTGTGTGCCCCTTGAGGGGAGGCACCATCTTAGCACTTAGCACAGTGCTTAGGATGTAGTGAGCACTTTATAAATGCTTCATCATTTATTCTTTCAGTGTACAAAATGTCCAGAATAACTCCTCAGTTCTCATTCAATAACTCTTTACACAAACTCCTCCCTAGACCATTTTATTTGGATTAAGAATTTCATTAGACTTGCTTATCTTTTCTCCCCTAGCTTGAATGTGCTCTGTTCTTTCCTCTTAGGTTCCTCCTGCCATGCTTGCATTCATCTTCGTTTCCTGCGATATTGAGTTCCCTTTGAATTATTTTTCTTTCAAAGAAAAATTGGATCTCCCTTTCTGATATAAACATCCTAGAAATCATTGTGGAGCCTTTTTTAGATTGCCTAAAGTAATGTAACAATTTGGACTGGATGTTGGGTACAGTAGCCAACTGAATTCATACACTTGATCCCTGCTTTCTAGTCAGCCGACATAATAATCATAATAATAGTTTACATTTCTATAGTGCTTTGAGGCTCATAAAGCCTGTCCTTGTATATAAGAAGCCAGGTAAAGTAGAGAGTGCAAATATGATAATCCCCATTTTTACAAATTAAGAAACTGAGGTTTTTTTGAGGTAAAGTGATTTGCCTGGGGTTGTATAGGTTTTAAATTATAATGGAGAGATGGGAAGGGAGAGAGGGAGGGAAGGAAAGAATTTGGATTGCACAAAATTAGAGAACAGTTGTTAAAAAATTGTTTCGACATGTATTTAAAAAAAGAATAGACAGAAAAATGATAATGGAGAGATCTCAGATTCTCTGAGTTGAAAGAGGTCTTAAAGGCCATTTCACACAAGCCACACCTAACCGCACACTACAACATCTGTCTCCCAAGTGTTTGGTGAATTCCTCTAAAGGGCATCTGATGTTTCCACTCTACTTTGGGGTAGTTCAATTTTTTTTTTTCTTTTTCTCTACCCAAATTTTACCTCCCTGTGGCTTCCTAGTTCTGTGGCTAATTGGACTAGTCCAGTGATGGGCAAACTTTTTAAAGAGGGGGACAAAGGAAAGGAAATGCTCATCTGTTTCTAAGGCAACTCTTTCGAAGTTTCATTGTATTGTATCCTACTTATTATATTCATCAGATTAGGAATAATGTTGCCTGGCCAGATAGAACATTTCAGGGGGCCGCATCTGGCCCCCCGGCAGTAGTTTGCCCATCACTGGACTAGATGTTTTACATCCTGCTTTGTTGTTTGGTCATTATAGGCTTGGCTAACTCTTCCTGCCCTCATTTTGTGTTTTCTTGTTAAAAACATTGGAGTGGTTTGCCATTTCCTTCTCCAGCTCATGTTACAAATGAGAAAACTGAGGCAAACAGGCTTAAATGACTTAAGTATAACTTATATGTCTGAGTCCAGATTTGAACTCAGGTCTTCTGCATACCAAACCTAGCACTTTATCCACTGCACCACCTAACTTCTCTGTAAGTACTTGAATATGACTATTTTTCCAGTCCGTCTTTTCTTCAGGCTAAATGGTCTCAGTTTCTTTCATTGATTCACATCTAGCTCCTTCACCATCTTGGTTGCCCTTCTCATGGATTCTCTATAGCTTATTGATATCTGTCCCAAATGTCCACAGAACTAAAGGCAACATTCCAATTGCACTGCTCATTTTGCAATTCATGCTGGTCTAACACAGCCTAAGATTTCATTAGTTTCTTCCTAGCTGTGTGACCCTGGGCAAGTCATTTACCCCGTTTGCCTAGCCCTTGTCCTTCTGTCTTAGAGGTGTTATGAAAATAGAGAGCAAGGGTTTAAAAAAAAAAAGGTTACATTAGCTTCTTTAGCTGCCATATAGTACTATTGACCCATATTGAGTCTTTTGTCCCATAAAATCCTGATTACTCAGTAAAGTTCATCTAAAGAGAGTTGTCTGCCCCTCTAGCTTCCAGGGCTTTATTTATCTAATTAGATTTTAGTTTTTTGGTGGGGCTGGGGGTGGGAATGGAAGCTATACTTGCCCTGGACCCATGATTTCATCAGAGTGGGAATTCTACCTACTGATCTTTGTCTCTGTAACTTATAGTTCAGAGAGATTTGGTGATTTCCCCATGGTCACTTTTGTGTCTGAAATCAACTTGCATCCTAGTCTTCCTGCCTCCAAGGCTGGCCCTCTAGTCCCAGTTGCCTCTCTCATCTTCAGATCGCTGCTGTGATTTAAAGGCTTTCCTCTCAGCCGGCCAGGACTCCGATCAGTTTTGGTGATAGCCAGTTTCACGATCTCTCTCTTATCTCTCACCCCACTTTAGGGGAGGCTGAAACACCTGAAATGGTTTTCAGCAACAGTTTATGAGAAAATCAATAGCAATTCACTTTTTGAAGTGTTCTACGAAGGGGAAAAAGCATTAACTTGCCAGATTCTATTCAACTTCCATAAGGCCTTAATGGAAGGGAGTAAGAAGACTCAACCAGAAGCTTTGGGAAATTCAGTCTTCTTACTCTGGGAATGAGCATATTTTTTTTAAACAAAGGATAACTTCTAATATGATCCCTGTTCAACCCACCCCTCCATAATAGAGTTTCTCCAGCTTAACCTCAAACCGGTTTCTGTTCCTGATAATCTCCTTTCTACTTCCCCTCTTTTTTTCTTTTTCACCTGGTGAAAGACTTGGCCCTTATAAGCCAAATATTGGTACTCTAGCAGTAGCTTTAAATCATCCTAATGCTGCCCAGATGGATCAACATGACTGATTCAAAGCATTCCATAATCTAGAAATCATAGTTTTGGGCCTAGTAGAAGGGATCTCAGAGGTCATCTGGTCCAAAGCTTTTATTTGACAGGTAAAGAAACTGAGGCACCAAAGTGGTGAAGCTACTTGTGTGAGGGGGAAATAGTAAATGATAGATCAAGGATTTGAATTCAAATCCTCTGACTCCAAATCCTAGATTCTTTTCAGCATATGATTTCCCCCCCCCCCCCCACTAGGTTATTATTTGGTTTGGAAATGCCATACTTTATCCTTCCTCAAGAGAATTAGCTCTGAGAGTTCTAGGTAAGAACTAGAGAGAGGTAGTTCAAAATAAGGTGTACAGGTATGGAATTTAATATCTGCTAGACATAACCAGCCCACAGTTCAATGTCCAGTGTATCTATCTCACCTCTTCCATTAGATTATTTTAAGTCTCTTCAGGTATTGCCTTTCCAGGGCTGCTTTCCTTCCTAGGTGACTAGCTGCCATCAGCTCTTGCCTGTGGCTCTAAGAAGCATGAATGCACAGTGCCATAGCATGGTAAACCATTGTGGTGGGGGGGGGACTAAGCTAGGTTGAGAGTAACTGACAGGCTTCAGACCCATCAGTGAGTTGGGGGAGCTGGTATCTACTCAGGCACGTGAAGACTTTCCCAGGCAGAAATGACAGATGAGAACAATGACTATGAAGGCAGCAGAAGCAGGTGCTATGGAGTGCTTGTAGCTGGGTGTCGGCATTGAAGAAGTCAAAGTCAGCCACTGCATCCCTAGCCATCACCAGTTGTCTTGACTTTTGTCTTGCCATCAGACTTCAGTGGCTTGGGAAGAGAGAGTGAGGCCGTTGGCTTTGTGCAATTCTGCATCACTTAAATCCAATTTACTCACAAGTCAAGATATCATCCCATGATGATCCCAAGACCCAAGGAAAGTGAAGGATAATAAGCATGTCTAACACCCCTTCCCAATACAGTTATTACTTTCTTCACCTAGCTGCTGTTCAATGTTAGTTGAGTTAATATCTGACCAGAAGGTTGTACGAGAAGGCTGGTACATATTTGGAATATTATTCTATGAAAAGGAGCGAGTGTGTGTCATACACGTACACACACCCTATTCAATATTACAAGGCTCCATGGTTTCCTCAATATGGGCATACTCTCCACCAACCCCTGCACAACTTAATAATCCTTCCATTATTTCAGAAATGGTCTCGGGAGCTACTATGGCTAAAAACATTCATCATCTTAAGACTATCCTCTGCTACTCAAGCCTTTTCCCCTTGATGATTCTGCCAGAGTCTGTACTCTAAAACCAGGGTTTCTGACAACCAGGGGTCTTCTCCATGCTATCATGAGACATCAGGCTCTAGGGAAGGATAGCCCCATATTCCATTGGAGCTATGATTTCACTGATGTGGATATTCCCACTGATGATCCAGAGTGCCATCCATTCATACCTGGGCTTCCTTTGTGATTTCTATCTCCGCCTTCCCATGGGTTCACTCCAATAACAAGTTCTATCCTAAGTCTTTGGAGCCTTCCTCATACTCTTTTGACTTTGTGAGAATAGTAGGAAGCTCATGGGCTATCCATCCAATATCTCTTGATCTTGCCATGACACTAATGCATCACACAATGATTGAAAGTGGGTAGATCTATATGCTAAGCTTAAGTAATATATATATAAACACATATATATCTTTACTGTTTATAGTCATTGGTCTTTGAAGGAGAAACTGTCACTTTCCCAACTGCATAGCATTTATAGGTTCTTAAAAAGCAAGACTCTTCCCCCCCCCCCCCACACACACACACACTTTTCAAAGGCATAAGTGTTTGTAAAGGCTAGGAAATTGGGGTTAAGTGATTTGCCCAGTCACACAGCTATGAAGCAACCGAGACCAAATTTGAACCCAGGACCCTTCCATCTACAGGTCTGGCTCTATCCACTGAGCTACCTAGCCTCTGAAGCAAGGAACCTTGAGAGGAATTTTGCAGACTACTGAAAAGTTGCCCTACATCAGCCATTAGCAATCAGTGCTCCCTGTTATATACTGTTCATATGACAGTCTAATCATAGACATGGTTGACTTATATGTTATTCAGGCCTACGGGATGTACCACAGACTTCTAACTGATTTATCTTCAGGCCTCCTTAATTGGCCCTCTGACAGTTACAGTGTCTTACAAAGTTTATATATTTTGAGTTAAACAATTGCCAAGTACAAGGTTCTGCAGAATTTAATTTCTGATAACCAGCTGACCCCAAGGATTTAAAAATATTTCAGCTTCTACACTCCTTAGCTTGACCTTCCGCCAGGCACCAGAGAATGTTCCAGAGTGCTCATGGAGGGAAGTTACAAAGGGGCTATTGGGTGGTCTTGGATGGTGAACAGTGTGTATGTCCTCCAAGCCAGGGGGCCAGCATTGGGGATGACTTGTGTACAGCCATCCATTAGCCATTTAGCAGAGACTTCCTCTTGGTCCAGGGTGGATTTGGTTGTTCCTGTAAAAGCAGTCGGGATTGTTATTTGAAGCAAATTTTGGAGCTAAACAATAATGGCTGTGTAGTTGTGGCTTTCTTTACCCTGCCAATACCCAATCCTTTTTTCCAGAAACAATTTTGGTTATCAGTACAACATTATGCCTAAAACAAGAGGGATTTGAAACAAATTGTTTTTTTTAGTCCTTGGTATCTTCTTAAAGTAACTATTTAATAGACTGCTTTTATTGAAGTGTTTAATTTCCATGTGATTCAGTCTTATGGAACCCAACTAAGTATTCCAGAATCAGTATTCCAGAACTTTTTTCCTTAGTTGCTTTCCAGCACTACTTTTTAGGAAAAATGAGTCAAATCACTAGAAAACAATTCATATTAGGGATTTATGGACCCCTTACCCCCAAAAAAAGAGAAGGAAAGAAGGGAGGGAGAAGGAGGAGAAGAAGGAGAAGGAGGAGAAGGAGAAGGAGGAGAAGGAGAAGGAGGAGAAGGAGAAGGAGAAGGAGGAGAAGGAGAAGGAGGAGAAGGAGAAGGAGGAGAAGGAGAAGGAGGAGGAGGAGAAGGAG
>NW_025398938.1:0-4675 GCF_016433145.1 Gracilinanus agilis
CCCTCTCTCTCTCTTTCTCTTTCTCTGCTTCTCTCTGTCTCTCTTTCTCTGCTTCTCTCTCTGTCTGTGTCTCTCTTTCTCTACTTCTCTCTGTCTCTGTCTCTCTGTGTCTCTGTCTCTCTATCTGTCTGTCTCTGTCTCTGTGTCTCTGTCTCTCTGTCTCTCTCTCTCTGTCTCTCTGTCTCTCTCTCTCTCTCTCTAGTAGAAAAAGGCAATTCAAGTAGAGAGAGGGACAAGACAATTCTCCCACAACAGGCCTCCCGATGACTATTACAGGGGATGTGGAAGAAAAGCTGAGAAGAGCCTCAACAAAGGGGATCAGCTGCTACCCGAAGGGACCTTCTGGCAAGCAGAGGCAGGCGGAGTCTGCGGCACTCATCTTCTACAATCAATATGACATTGCTGATTGAAAAGGAAAAACCAGAGACAAATCTGGGCTTGGGCTCCATTATCCCAACATGAGGAAGGCTCTGCAGCCTTTAAAAGGATCAATGGTAAGTGGGGCAGAGCCCTTTGTCAGCCCCCAGCACTAGGCAGAGGACCCTGAACCCCCAAGATCTGCGTGTGGCGCAGCCTCCAGCCACCACTTTTGAGGGAAATTTCGATTGCAGCTGAGCAAATTACAAAGCAAAGGCAGGATTCTTTTCTTTGGAAAGATCAGGGCTCTTTGCTGTTCTACCCGCAGAACAGGGTACCTCTTGGGTCCATCTCTTCCCTCAGTGCCTCCTCCTCCTACCTTGGCCTGACCCAGACAAACCACAGAGTCCCCTAGTCAGATCTGAGCCCGCTACATCAAAAGGGCAGTGACTAAGGTGTAACCGGGTGGGTGGCCAGGGAGGGCCCAGGAGCTCTTGCTAGCAGGGGCTCTCAGGGATCGAGGAGCTAGCTGAATTCATTCCTTAGTACTAGGGAAGGGGGGGTCTGCTTCCCATGACCAGAAGCTTCAGGTGGAAGCACCTGAAGGTGCTACCCTGAGTCATTCATCCCCCCAAGCCCTTCCCTCCAGTCATTGTGCCCCAGGCCCCGGCTCCCAGCTAAGACAGAATGCCTTTCCCTGAAGCTATTTCCCCGATGAGGGTGGCCTGGGCTTTAAAGGGGCACTAAAGAAAGAAAATGAAAAGCAAGTGAGTGAGAGGAGCCCCATTCTCCTTTAGGAAGCCCTTGGCTCCTTCTCCAGCCTTTCTCACATGCAGCATCCCGAGCCCGGGCCCTCGAGGTGGTACAAGGCACCAAAAGGAGGGTGGCTGAGCTGATTTCTGGTAGCATGGGGAAACTCTTGACCTCAGCTGCTATCAGTGAAGCTTTGTATAGCCCCCAGAGGCCCAAGCCATTTTCACCTTTAAGTCTGAGATAAGATCTCTTGTACATCATCAGTCTACACCTTCATTTAACACATGAGGAAACTGAGGCCCACATAGTGACTTGCAAGAGTCCACAGTAAGTAGTAGTCAGGGTTTCAAGTCAGATCCTTTGACTCCAAATGCAGCATATTGAAGTTGACCATGCTCTTTGGGCTTTGAGGAAAACTCAAGGAGAGTCTACACCTCCAGAGAGGATAGGTCCTATGGTTTTTGTTGTTTTTTCTAACCCCTCACCTTCCATCTTTAGAATTAATATTAAGTATTGTTTTCAAGGCAGAAGAGGGATGAGGGCTGGACAATGGGAGTGAAGTGACTGGCCCAGGGTCACACAGCTAGGAAGTGTCTGAGGCCAGATTTGAATCTAGGACCTCCCATCTCTAGGCCTGGCTCTCAATCCACTGAGCCACCCAGCTGCTCCTGGTCCTATGGTTGTTTTTTTTTTAAGATTTATTTTTTTTTAAATTTTAAACCCTTAACTTCTGTGTATTGACTTATAGGTGGAAGAGTGGTAAGGGTAGGCAATGGGGGTCAAGTGACTTGCCCAGGGTCACACAGCTGGGAAGTGTCTGAGGCCGGATTTGAACCTAGGACCTCCCGTCTCTAGGCCTGGCTCTCAATCCACTGAGCTACCCAGCTGCCCCCACCTATGGTTTTTTTTAAAACAAAGTTAATTCTCTTCCATTATTGGGCCACAACTGAAAAGCTAAAATAGACCATATTTCTGCTTTTCTTAATCTGACGCCAGCATGGTCATCCTGGCGTCCATCAAGTCTCAGCTCCAGAACCATCTTTCTCGGAAGCCCCTGCCCCCACATCCCTCCAGAGTGCGGGGACTGTTTCCTCTGGGCCTTTCTTGGTATGCCCCACACTTAGCACCTAATAAATACTTCCTGATTGATTGCCTGCGCCTGCCAAGGATGTAATTGGGAGCAGTGAACAGGCATTGTTTTTCTCCATCTAACAGGAGTGCATAACTTCAAATCTGGCCACATGAAGGGTAGTTGGGGCAAAATGCTTGACTGTGAAGCCAAATTACTACTGTCTAACACCTCTGCTCCTCCACATGAGATCAAGGTTCTTGGGCTGGGCCAGGTTTTGGAAGTAAAAAAACCACTGAGGAGAAACAATTCCCTGTTGTAAGGATGGCAGCAGGCAAGCATATCAACTTCCTATAATGTCTCCCTGAGAAAAACAAATGATAGAAGTAGGCATCATTAAAGCCCTTTCTCCCCCATGATCCAACCCCCCATCCTTCTCTTTTTTGTTATTGTCCCTCACCTTCCATCTTAGAGTCAACACTGCGTATCAGTTTCAAGGCAGAAGAGCGGTAAGGGCTGGGCAATGAGAGTTAAGTGACTTGCCCAGGGTCACCCAGCTAGCAAGTGTCTGAGGCCAGATTTGAACCCAGGATGTCCCATCTCTGGGCCTGGCTCTCTATCCAGTGAGCCGCCCAGCTGCCTCCCACTCCCTCTTTCTCTTTTAACCAAAGTCTTAGTCCTTGAGTGCTGCCTATCCTAGATTTTCTCCTTTTAATTCCCACATACATGGTACTTGTTGCCCTGAGTTCTAAAATTTCCCTGGCATTTGAGGAAGCAGCTAACCCAGCCTCATTTTACAGAGGCATCCTGGGGCTCAAAGAGGGGAAGGGGTTTGCCTCAGGCCTCACAGTCAGTGAGCAGGAAGGCCAAGGCTAGAAGCCACGTCTACCTGAGGAACAACAGGTCCTCAACGCTGCAGGAAATAAGTTCATATGAAGGACTTTGGGGCACGAGGGTGTAAAGGGCAAACTTTACTCCAGTCAAGAAGCTCATCATGCTGCCAACTGGGTAGCAGTCCCTCCTCTTTCCTCTTGGGGAACACTTGGCAAGTGTCACCGAGTCACAACAATAAAATGGAAGCGAGTACCCTCCACCTACCAAACGGTCCGCAGAAAACATGAAGTCCCCTCGACTGGCTGTCCTACAAGAAAGGAGTACAATTTTGGTCAAAATGATAACTTTATGGCACAATATTCATTTGTACATATTGTAATAACACTAATTGCAACACCTGTTCTCTCTTCTGCTCGCTCTCGCTCTCTCGCTCGCTCTCTCTCTCTCTCTCTCCTCTACACACACACACACACACACACACACACACACACACACACACACACAGAGAGAGAGCTAAAATCTCCTATGTGCAATGTCCAGATGTTTACCAGAAACCAGGGAAACCATTTTTCCTGAATAAATGGCACTGAAATGTTTGTCCAGCATGCTCCGAGCAATCAGGCATTCAGGTCCCCATATCTTGATGGGAAAGGCTGCCTAAGATCAAGGGCATCACTAAATCTATGCAGAACACAAATGGTCAAGAAAATTGCCCAAATAAAATCTGAATTTCCCCCCATCCTTCCTCTTTACTAAAAGCCTATATGCCAAGAGATAAATACGCCCTTCTTTTGGCCATACCTTCCCAGAGCTTTTAGCTCAGAAGCCAGGCTCCTTTTCTTAAGCTAATGAGTGCCCCTCACCTCACCTCGTGCCTTGCTACAAAACCAAGCCCTCCATTTCGTGAGACGTTCTGTTCTTGCCTTGCCTCCAGCCTTTCTTATCCTGCAATGCCTACCCATGATGAAACTGGAGCTCCTGCTCCTCTGTTTAAACCGGAGCTCCATCTTGGGCAGTCCCCCAACCCCAAACGAAATGCAGTGTTACTGCTTGCCATGAACTAAAACTCACTCTCGTTATCTGTGGCCAAATCCCCCCTCCCACCACCACCACCCAACTGGCTTCTCTCATAAAAACAACCATGCCGTGAATGACAGTTGGAATTGATTTACATTCTGTGTCTTTCTAAGCCCCCATCCGCCCCGTCCAGAGGAGTCCCAAAATACACAGGCCGAGAACCCCTATAGGACATATGTCAAAGCACACATTACTTGGGCACACCATTTATCTCCTCCCGGCTGTAGAAACCACATTTGCTTCCCCTCACTGGGAGAAGCCAGGAAACACAGCACATCCATACAAAGCCCCTGCCGGGTCCACTATAGAGATTGGTCAAATTCATTTGGCCCCAGGATACTCTAGGCCTGGAAATATATCATGCACCTCAGAGGTGCTGGCCTAGGGAGGAGGAGAGGCCAGGATTGATCACTTCCAGGGAAAAGTCCTGGATATTTTGGAGCAAATTAGAGGAATTAAAGAACCCGATAAAATCGCAGAAGCTAGCTCATTTATCTCCAGCCTGGACAAGAATTCCATTTATAAAATACCCAACAAGTGGCATGTATTAAGGAGAGGGAGAGAGAGAGAGGAAAAAAGGAAGGA
>NW_025398939.1:0-5051 GCF_016433145.1 Gracilinanus agilis
TTATTATATTCATATATTGTTATGTTATATTTTCTTTCTATCTTTCATTTTTATATGCATTGAGATATAATTTCCCCCTAACTACTACTTTGGCTGCATCCCACAAATTTTGGGATATTTTCTCATTGTCATTCTCTTTAGTGAAATTATTCATTGTTTTGATAATTTGTTCTTTGGTCTATTCATTTTTTATTAGATTATTTAATTTCCAACTAATTTTAATCTATGCTTCCATGATCCTTTATTGAATATAATTTTGATTGCATTATGGTTTCATTTGCCAAATAGCTTCTGGTCTTGCATCCAGAGCTAGCAAAAAAAGTTCCATATAATATCTTTCTAAGCAGTTGCTAGACCCCTTATGATTTCTTGCTTAAGGATTCCCATAGTTGCCTCATCTTCTGTCATCTCTATCTACCCCCATCACTGTTGTTTCATCTACCTGGGCTTTTAGCCAACATCTACTTCTTGTAACATCTCTCTTTTTGTCCTTCTAAATTGTCACAGATTGGAAGAATACCTCACTCTGACTTTTTGTTGGCTCACTACAGAATTTAATTTAAATAATTATTTTAAAGTTGATTGGACAGGGATGTTGAGAGAGATCAGCTAAGTGCTTTCTCTACTCTACCATCTTGGCTCTAAATTCCCTTGAGCTATCTTGAAAAGTGTGAGACAGAGAAGAGGTGCAAATGAATACCAGGAATGGAGAAAAGATAGTGTAAAATTTATATTAAAATCCAATAAATCCAAGTATATTTTGTAAAGTTTATTAATAATCACTTGAAGTAGAAGAAGTAAAAGGAAACAAAAATAAAACCCTGATTAAAGTCATATGAGTAAACTTTTCCTGCCAAGCTCTCCCTTAACTGCACCAGCCCCTTTTCCAGGAGAAGAGAGCAAGGACAGAGCTACACAAAGGTTATATCTTCCCTATGTTAGTACATACATAGATAAGTAACTGGGATGCTAGGAAAGAAAGTCCCTGGAGAGCAACATCCTAATTACACAATCCCCCCTATGATTCCATTGGGAAGTAAGCATGTAGAAATCTCCCAGATTTACATGCCTAGTTTCTCCAATGAATCAGTATACATAACCAACTTATATCTCTAAAGATTTTTAACTAAAGTGCATATAACATTTCACTTTCTAAGGGGAAATTACAATAACTTGGGGATAAGATGGAAATAAAAGAGAAAGAATAAACTAATGATTGCTCGGCACATTGACAAAAAGCCAATTGGGGGCAGTCCTCTTTGGCATGAGTTTACATTCAAATAAATGCATCCAACCCCCCCCCACAGTTCAATTCAGTACATCCCAAAGTTCACTCTGGATCTTTTGGTGAAATGTGTAGTTTCTGCAGGCATCTTCATGGTGCCTTCTCCAGACAGTTCACTTTTTTTTATTCGGGGAGGTAGCAAGTTTCTTATCTTAAAATTACACTCAAAAGAATATAAACTTTGCATTATAGGATAATAATGGAGGGTATTGACCAACATATGAATCTCCCTGGGATATATGGTTGAGTTATGAGATATATGAATCAATTGTCAAAAGAAAATAAAAAACATAAACAACCCAAAAAAAAAAGAGAATTCTGGATGAAACATAAAATATCAAATTCTCATGTGTAAAAATTCTAAGTAAGAAAGAATAAGGCCATAACAGTCCTTTAACCAGAGCCAGATTAAAGTTATTTATGTCCCACAGGCCTATAATAGCAATTATGCACTTAACCAATCAGTAGTCAGGACTATAGAAAATTGCCACATCATAAAATAAAGAAAAGGGACTAGATTTTGAAGCAGAAGGGAAATAGCATTCCCTGGTCTGATTTTTATCTTTGCTCTCAGGGATAGAGGAACCAAAATGGCAGCCAAACTAAGATACTTGTTAGATGTTTAGATCTGGCATGAGGGAATCCTGTGTCAACTTTGCAAACAGCTGTTTCCTTGAACCCCAAAATAAGTTCAAGTCCCCTGTCTTGACATAGAATCTCATCAATCCCACTGGATTGGTTGGTCTCTTTGATCTTGTGCTCCTAGGCACTGTGCAGGTTAACTTTGTGCTCCTTGGCACTGTGCAGTGGATCTTTTGTGATCCCTTCTCCTGGAATCAGACACAATCACAAATCAAAGTCCCATAATATTTAACAATCAATGGCAAGTTTCCATAGTCTAAAGCTTTTGGGTATGCATTGACATTAGGGCTAGTACACATTTTAAACTTATCCTGGTGTAAAATAAAAAAAAAATTAATATTGGTAACATGTTCTTTAAGTACAAAAAATGAGAGGAAAAGGGAAACTCAAATATTCCCTTGCATATACAAGGAAAAACAATATTTTTAAAAATAAAACATATATATACACATATATAGTTTAAAATCAGCGTGTGAAAATAGATAATGGAGGCACCAGGGATGTTACAATAAATCTAAATAGTTGTGGGTACACACCCTGGGTTGTAGGAGAGACTGGACCAGGATAGGGAGACCAGAATTCACTGGATTAACACAGGAGTGGCAGTTGGCCTCAACTGTCACCCAGCTCACCACTAGGCCGGGTTTATGGAATCAACAGGAAAGGAAAAGGTTTTAGCAGTTTTAATTATGTTCAACTAAAAGGTGGGAAAAGGATTTCTATACTTAAAATCTAAAGGGCAAAACCACAGGGCAAGTGGAGGACTTCTCTACTCTAATCTTGGTGATCTAAGCAGACAGGGCCTAAGGAGCAGTAATGGAGTCACTGGGAGGCTACATCAAACCTGGTTCCTGCCAGGATTAACCAGCACAGCTAAGGGCTGAGGGTGGCTTTGGGGTTTCTCACAGTAATCCACAGATGATCTCAGGATGTCAAAAGCCAAGGTATCTAAGTAGAGAGGGTGTGCTTGAGATACTGTCCACCAGATCCAAAGCTTCTCCTCTTCTTGGTGTTGCTCTGTAGGTCTTGTCCTCTTTGTTAAAAACCACCACCACTCAGGATCCCAGGGAAATCAGGATGCAGGGTGTCCTTTACTCTGAGATCTCCCAGGGCTAGCCACAGTTTGATGCCAACCCCTAATGGAGTCTCTCTCAGGGCACAAGGCACTCCTTCCTGCTCCTTCATTCCATCTTGGAATGCTCCAGCCTTCCTGCTAGGTACTTCCTTAATATTTAATTAATTACTACCTAACCTTCCTCACAACAAGTGACACACTTTGTTAACCGAGGAGAGGCACAATACAAATTTTTCTCACTCAAAAATGAGATCCATTTCCTTTTTTACTTGGCCATGATCCACAGTGTGAGTGTGCATGATTTTCACCAAGTAACAGCTTTTTAAAACAGTAGTACAATAGCTAATGCACATTCAAGGAAGTACCAAAAATTCCCAAAATCATAACAGCACATCAGCTTTTCCAAATGTTAGTAATACAGTTTTTAAACGGTTTGATCTAGCCCATCTATCATCATCTATGTGACAATCAACAAAGGTAAAAAGGCACAAAAAGCTGTATAGGTAATATGTGACCTCAATGGATCTGGTGACAAATCCAGTATCCATAAGCATTTATGTCCAAGCCTCAGAAAGGAGTTTGTACAACTTGACTATAGGCTTTTACAATGATATTTTCTCCAGTCCAGTCATAGGGGGAGGGTACAAATAAAGACAATTTAATAGAACATATAGCTAGTGGCCAAAACACAGTAGGTGAAAATGGCTTAGTCTAACAGAAGATATTAGATTAAATTAATATGTAAACTTTAAAAAAATTAAATTTTAAAGCAAACAATCAGCAAATACAATATATGTGACAGGATGTGAGCAATGAATTAAAAAGTCCTTTCTCTAATTCCAATAGCTGTGTTACAGAGACTTCTTCACTATTTGGAGTGGAACAAACTAAAACAATTAACATCGAGTCTTAAATTTCACCTCCAAATTCTTTAAGGTCCCTTCCCCTCCCGAGTATCAGCATCCATCTAGATTCCTTTGGTCATACTTCTGGGGTTCCCCATACCCGTACTGAGCATAGTGTGGATGAACCCCATACTGGATGTGTTGCAGAGGCTAGGCATGCTTAGATAATAAGGAGAATGAATCTCCCTTCTGAATCCTGAGATTACTCAAGCCAACAGAAAGGACAAGTGCACCCAGGAACAGAAGTAAGAAAAAAACTTCCTTTTAGGAGCTGTGCAAGCTTGGTAATGCTCTCTGGGAATAGGAGCTGTTTGAGATAGGTAGGAAACTGTGCCATTCCTGCAATTCTATTTCCTGTCCATAGGTGGCACTACCATAGTATGTACTGGCTAGGAGTAAAGCTAAGAGGTTGGGAAGAGTAACCTCCCTTCCCCTCTCCCCAGGGGTAAAAACACCAGGGAGAACAAAAGGGTATTTCAGTATAGAATACAGGCTCCACCTAATGTTTGGGTCAGGAAACCAGAGGCAATTAGGCAATTTCCAAAAATATGGCTTTAAATCCACTTAGCCCCCCTGCTATACTGGGTTTCAGGGTCTAGAGGGTGGCATGGGAGAACCCCATATGAGCTAACCCCTTAGTTTCCACCCTTTCAGCCAGGAGCATTGAAAAAAAAAAAACCCAGGGTCAGTTCAAACTGGCTTGGAAGCTACAAGAGGGGTTGGGTGGGCAGAATGTAAGGGGCTTCTCTTCTGCTCTAAGCCAACAGGAAACCAGTGATGATGAAATCATGTGGTTACGGGTTTTGGGGCTATGAGAGGCAGGGTTCCAATGCCAGATCAGTTGTTAGTAATATATAGGAAATTTATACTTTACCTTTCGTACAGGAACTCCCAGACAGTGTGTTCAAGAGACACAGCATGTGGGCAGCAGGCTCAGCTCCTCTTGTGTTTGAGTCCCCACCACTGAAGAGAATCCCCCAGAGGGGGGAGGGCAAAAGGGATGTGGCAGAGAAGAAATGTGTTTTTTTTTAATGATCTACTTCCTATCTTTGCTCAAAGACTATCTTTTTTTAACCCCTTACCTTCCATCTTGGAGTTAATAATGTGTATTGGCTTCAAGGCAGAAGAGTGGTAAGGGTAGGCA
>NW_025398940.1:0-2880 GCF_016433145.1 Gracilinanus agilis
AAAGTATAGGAATAGAAGGACCTTTCCTAAAAGTAATAAACAGTACATACCTAAAACCATCAACAAACATCATATGCAATGGGGATAAATTAGAAGCCTTCCCAATAAGATCAGGAGTAAAACAAGGATCCCCATTATCACCTCTATTATTCAACATAGTAATAGAAACACTAGCAGTAGCAATTAGAGAAGAAAAAAAAATCGAAGGTATCAAAGTAGACAATGAGGAGACTAAGCTATCACTTTTTGCAGATGATATGATGGTCTACTTAAAAAATCCTAGACAATCAACTAGGAAGCTGGTAGAAATTATCAACAACTTTAGCAAAGTTGCAGGATACAAAATAAATGCATATAAATCATCAATATTTTTATATATTTCCAACAAACGAGAGCAGCAAGAGGTAGAAAGAGAAACATCATTTAAAATCACCCAGGATAATATAAAATACTTAGGAATCTATCTATCAAAACAAACACAGGGGCAGCTGGTTAGCTCAGTGGAGTGAGAGTCAGGCCTAGAGACAGAAGGTCGTAGGTTCAAACCCGGCCTCAGCCACTTCTCAGCTGTGTGACCCTGGGCAAGTCACTTGACTCCCATTGCCCACCCTTACCACTCTTCCACCTATGAGACAATATACCGAAGTACAAGGGCTTAAAAAAACAAACAAACACAGGAATTATATGAAAACAACTATAAAACACTTTCCAAACAATTAAAACCAGATCTAAACAATTGGAAAAACATTGATTGCTCATGGGTAGGACAAGCTAACATAATAAAAATGACTATTCTACCCAAATTAATTTACCTCCTTAGTGCCATACCTATCAAAGTACCAAAAAACTTTTTCACTGAATTAGGAAAAACTGTATCACTGTTCATTTGGAATAACAAATGATCAAGAAAATCAGAGGAAAATGATGAAAAAAATGTGAAGGAAGGGGGCCTAGCAGTACTAGATATTAAATTATACTATAAAGCAGCAGTCATCCAGTCATCAAAACGGTATGGTACTGGCTAAGAGACAGAAGGGAGGATCAGTGGAAAAGACTTGGGATAAGTGACGTCAGCAAGACATTATATGATAAACCCAAAGAGCCCGATTTTAAGGAAAAAAATCCAGTATTTGACAAAAACTGCTGGGAAATTTGGAAAATAATATGGGAGAGATTAGGTTTAGATCAACATCTTACACCATACACCAAGATAAATTCAGAATGGGTTAATGACTTGAATATAAAGAGGGAAACTATAAATAAGTTAAGTGAACACAGAATAGTATACTTGTTAGATCTCTGGGAAAGGAAAGATTTTAAAACAAAGCAAGAGTTAGAGAAAATTAGAAAATGTAAAATAAATTATTTTGATTATATGAAACTAATAAGCTTTTGTACAAACCAAAACAATGTAGCCACGATCAGAAGGGAAACAATAAATTGGGAAAAAATCTTTATAACAAAAAACTCTGACAAGGGTCTAATTACTCAAATTTACAAGAGTTTAAATCAAGTATATAAAAATCAAGCCATTCCCCAATAGATAAATGGGCAAGAGACATGAATAGGCAATTCTCAGATAAAGAAATCAAAACTATCAATAAGCAAATGAGAAAGTATTCTAAATCTCTAATAATTAGAGAAATGGAAATCAAAACAACTCTGAGGTATCACCTCATACCTAGCAGAATGACTAAAATTAAAGAAGGGGTGACTAATGAATTTTGGAGGGGATGTGGCCAAATTGGAACATTAATGCATTGCTGGTGGAGTTGTGAACTGATCCAACCATTATGGCTGGCAATTTGGAACTATGCTCAAAGGGTTATAAAAGAATGGCTGCACTTTGATCCAGCCATACCATTGTTGGGATTGTACCCCAAAGAGATCATAGATAAATAGACTTTCATGAAAATATTTATAGCTGCACTCTTCGTGGTGGCAAAAAACTGGAAAATAAGGGCATGCCCTTCAATTTGGGAATGGCTGAACAAATTGTGGTATATGCTGGTGATGTAATACTATTGTGCTAAAAGGAATAATGAACTGGAGGAATTCCATGTGAACTGGAAAGACATCCAGGAATTGATGCAGAGTGAAAGGAGCATAGCCAGAAGAACATTGTACACAGAGACTGATATACTGTGGTAAAATTGAATGTAATGGACTTCTGTACTAGCAGCAATGAAATGACCCAGGACAATTCTGAGGGACTTATGGTAAAGAATGCTACCTACATTCAGAGAAAGAACTGCAGGAGAGGAAACACTAAAGAAAATCAACTGCTTGAATACATGGGTTGATGAGGACATGATTGGGGATCGAAACTACCACACCAATGCAACTATCAACAATTTGGAAATAGGTCTGAATTAATGTCACATGTTAAAACCAGTGGAAATTCATATTGGCAAGGGGAGGTGGGATGTCGGGGGGAGAAGTGGAAAATAAGAGCATAAATCATGTAATCATGTTAACTTTTCTAAAATATAAATATTAATAAATGATAAAAAAGAAATTAAAAAAAACAAAAACAAGAGCTGAGCAACCCCCTCACCCCCACACCAACTACAGTGCCAAAGCTAGCCCACAAGAGCTAGAACAAGTTTGGGGAATCCATTCATTCCTTGGCAGGTACCTGGGACTACCAGGACCTGATCCTAAGAGCAGTAAGTCTTAAAACCTCAAGAGGCAAAAGAATGCACAGACTTTGAACACAGACCTTGAGTGAAGGCAAGGTTCTGGATCCTGAGCTCAGGTAGTGGACCTTGAGTGGGGACCCAGTGCAGAGGGGTGCAAGATTGTGGATGCATTGGCCTGAGAGCTTTGGGCAGAGGAACAACAAGGGGACCATGAGGAGGCTTGACCCTGAGAACAACT
>NW_025398941.1:0-2797 GCF_016433145.1 Gracilinanus agilis
GAAGAAGAGAGATAGAGAGAAACTGAGAGAGAAAAAGAAAAAGACAGGGACAGAGACAGAGAGACGTCATCACTTGTTTTTTCCCAGACAACCAGAATAATATTCTCTCTAAGCTTAGACAGACAGAGAACACACAGTCGACCAGAGACACCACTCTAAGAGAAAAAGATTCTTCCCTTTTGCCTCCGGTTCCAAACATATCCCTTTCCCCTCTCTCCGCCCTCCCTCCCGACCCTCCCCATCCGATTCTCTTCGGACCCCTGTCTCTAACCCAGTTCAGAAACTGACCCCTTTCTTCCCACTTTTCAGACCAGACCAGAGATTTCCCAACGCATTTATTTGCCACTCTTCTTTTCCCTTATTGGTTTTGATAAGAAAACAGGAGCTGGAAACAGAAAAAATGGGATAGAATCCCAGCTCGACCACTTAACTAGTTTTGTGAACAACCATAACAAGTCATTTCACCAATCTGAAACTGTTTCCTCATATTTAAAATGTGGGACGAAAGTAGAAAACGGATGAGTTGAACTAGAGGATTTCTAAGGTCCCTTCCAGCTCCAAGTTCCAAGAGCCTAGGGGGTCATCCGCAAGAAAGGGATGAATTCCGTGCCTTCCAGGCCGGGATATCTTCCTCCTTCGGCCTGCTACCGTACCTACCTAAGCTGCTCTCCCGCTAGCATCACCTCCGCCCGGTGCTGTCGCTCTGCTGCCTTCTTCCGAAGGTTACTGGATCCTCCCTCCATGTCCCCGGCTCCACTTGCACCCTAGAGATGGACTCCTTCTGTACCACCTTCGGTGCGGCCACCTCTAGGGAGCACGGCAGCCTTACCTCTCACTGCCCACTCCCACTCCGTCCTGCCCCTAGACACTCTCCCGGATCTGGGCTGCCCGGGGCCAGCAGGAACTGTGGTGAGGGCTGGTCTCTCCGAGTGGACCTGACCAGAAAAAAAAAGTAGCTCCGCCAACCTAACTTTTCAGGGACAGGTGCCCGGACGAGTGGCCGCTCACGTTTTTCCTCCAGGGGGCAGGGTTGAGGAGGAGCCTCGAAGCGTCGATCCGCTGATTTGCAAACGCCAGAGCTGGGGCCCCGCCCCGTCCTACCTGGACTCCGCCCCCAGAGCTCACCCAGTGCCTTCTCTACTGCTAATGCACTCACTACCTACCTCTCCACTCGTCTTCCGGCCCCAAAACTTGGGGATCGTGGCAAAATGGAAAGAGTACAGAGTGTCAAAGGTTTTTAAGGAGCTGGAAAGAAACTGTAGGGAGACTTTAATCAAGCCATCTCTTTTTAAGAGTAAGGAAACTGGGGCTGAGTGATTGTATTTGATTTGTCGAAGGTCCCAACAATAATAGCAGAGGCAGAATTTGAATCTGTGTTCTCTAACTTCACAGCCTTCACGCTCCAAGGAGGTTCAAGCCCTAGCTCTGTCACTCACTAGTGGGACCTTAGGAAAGTCATTCTCTAGGGACTTGTTTCCTTATGTATAAAACGAGGGGCTTCTACTACTTGATTTCCCACTTTGATATAAGATTCCATAACTACTTCATATTCAAAACTCCAAGGGAGGGGGCACTATGTGATGCAGCTTGAGCCCCTCTCAGAAACATGGATGTTACAACACACATCTACATGTATACATATATATATATATATATATACACAGACCAAAATAGGCTTGAAGACAGGTGTAGACCAGATGTCTCAAAATCCTCCCCTTTCCTCAACTTCATCTCTTGAAAATATGTTAACTATGACCCCAATTAAGATGCTCAGTCTTCTGGGAAAGAACCCACTCAAAGCTATTCCCATTTATTGACACCTGAGGATCAACAAAGGCACTGGGGAAAGTGTGAAGGAGAGGGTAAAAGGACATGGAGAGAAGGGTGTCCATAGTGATGAAAGACAAACTTTACCTACTCAAAACTTTCATCAATGCCTAATAAACGTTTGGATTAAATTGCTAGCTTCAAGTGCATATGTGCCTGCACGTATACATTTTTTCTGTGCTCTAACATAATGTGTGCAAGTGTGTATGCTAGAGCGAGTACAAATCTGTCCTGCAGAAACCTCAAGAGCATATTCACTATTGGGTATAAAAAAGAACATATGACCTGGGGTTAAAGTTGGCACCAGAAAAAACTTTGATCAGGAACAGATGACATTAGCCAATGCCATTGTTTGAAGAGTCTGTAATTAGTTACTAATTGGTCAGAGAAAGAGCCATATTCATGAACTTGGCAAAGAGAGACTGGCTCAAGAAAGTGTCTCTTTTCTCTCTTATGAAGTGAGAAGGATGGGACATAAAACCATACAATGCTATATTTGGTTCAACTATCATTTTATAGAAGAGAAAAGGGGACCCATGATGAGGAGTTAAGTTGCCTAAGATAAATCAATCAATTTAAAGTCTCTTCATCCTGATTCTAATGTTATTTTTTAAATAATCACATTACTTCCTTTGAAGGTAGCAAGTTGAAATGTTTATCCTTAGCTTATGAGACTAAATAATCTCCAAATTGCCCACTTTATGACCAGATCACAAATTTAAGAGTTGGAAGGTATTTTAGAAATCATATATTCCAAAACTTATTTCCCATTCCCTAATCTCCTTTTCACAGATAAGGAAACAAGTCCACAGAGACTGAGGTCACACAGGCACAGGCAGTAAATGGCAGGGCAAACATTCTCCTAGTCAATCTGCTCACCATTTATATATTCTTTCTCTTCTTTTTTCTTCCCTCCCTCCCTTTTTCTCTCCCTCCTTCCTTTCTCTCTCTCTCTCTCTCTCTCTCTCTC
>NW_025398942.1:0-6242 GCF_016433145.1 Gracilinanus agilis
CTGACAAGCAGTTCCACTGGGTTATTCATGTATCATTGTTCAAAACCTATTTCCATGTTATTCACATTTGCAGTAGAGTGAACTTTTAACATCAACACCCTAATCATATCCCCATCAAACCATGTAATCGATTGTATGTTTTTCTTCTGTGTTTCTACTCCCACAGTTCTTTCTCTGGATGTCGATAGAGTTCTTTCTCATAAGTTCCTCTGGAGTGTCCTGGGTCATTGCATTGCTGCTAGTAGCAAAATCTATTACATTCTATTGTACCATAATGTATCAGTCTCTGTGTACAATGTTCTGGTTCTGCTCTTTTCACTCTGCATCCATTCCTGGAGGTCTTTCCAGTTCACATGGAATTCCTCCAGTTCATTATTCCCTTTAGCACAATAGTATTCCATCACCAACAGATACCACAATTTGTTCAGCTTTTCTCCAATCAATGGACACCCTTCGTTTTCCAATTTTTTGCCACTACAAAGAGCACAGCTATAAATATTTTTGTACACGTCTTTTTCCTTATTATCTCTTTGTGGTACAAACACAGCAGTAGTATGGCTGGATCAAAGGGTAGCCATTTTTTAAAGCCCTTTGTGCATAATTCCAAATTGCCCTCCAGAATGGTTGGACCAATTCACAACTCCGCCAGCAGTGTATTAGTGTCCCAATTTTGCCACATCCCCTCCAACATTGATCACTTTCCTTTGCTGCCATATTGGCCAGTCTGATAGGTGTAAGGTGGTACCTCAGAATTGTTTTCATTTGCATTTCTCTAAATTGGTGGGATTTAGAACACTTTTTCTTGTGCTTATTGATAGTTTTGATTTCATCATGTGAAAACTGCCTATTCATGTCCCTTGACCATTTGTTGATTGGAGGATGGCTTGATTTTTTGTAAGTTTGACTTAGTTCCTTATATGTTCTTCCAGTTTGTTGTTTTACTTCTAATTTTGGTTGCATTGGTTTTGTTTGTACAAAATCTTTTTACTTTGATATAATCAGTCATTCATTTTACAATTTGCAATATTCTTAAATTCCTTCCTTTTCCACAGATCTGACAGCATACTATTCTATGTTTACTTAATTTATTTATGATTTTACTCTTTATATTTAAGTCATTTACCCATTTTGAATTGATCTTGGTATAGGGTGTAAGATTTCATCTAAACCTAATTTTTTGCATACTGTTTTCTAATTTTCCTAGCAGTTTTTGTCAAATAGTGAGTTCTTGTCCCAAAAGCTGGGATCTTTGGGTTTATTGAACACTATTTTACAGAGGTCATTTATCCCAAGTCTATTCCATGATCCATTCTGCTGTCTCTTAGCCAGTACCATATTTTTTTGATGACCACTGCTTTACAGTACAATTTAAGATCTGGTACTGCTAGGCCAAGGCCTTCTTTTTGATTATGCTGTAGAAAGGATTCTTGTTCAGGGAAATGTTGGACTAGATGCCTCTGAAGTCTCTTGCAGCTCTGATATTTAGAGATTTCAAGGCATTAAGTACATTTCTAAATGCTAGTTTTCCTTTCTGTTAAAAATAATCAGAGTAATTCATTAATTGAAATCATATTAAATCTAGTAAGAGCAGCCATTCATTAAAATTCATTTAAAATTACCTTGGAAATTGAGTAATTAGGAGGATAGAGCCAAGATATCAGAGTAAAGGCAGGGATTCACCTGAAATTTTCCAAATTCTTCTCCAAGCAATGTTAAAATGATGCTTTAAAACAAATTCTGGAGCAGCAGAACTAACAGGACAGAGTGAAACAATTACAAGATATTCTCTAATTGGTAAATGACCAAAAAGATACAAACAGGCAGTTTTCAGACAAAGAAATCAAAACTCTCTATAGACATAAGAAAAAATGCTCTTAATCACAATTAGAAAATTAAAACCTTACCTTCTGTCTTAGTATTGATATTAAGTTACTGGTTCCAAGGCAGAAAAACATTAAAGGCTAGACATTTGGAATCAAATGACATGCCCAGGGTCACACAGGCAGAAAGTATCTGAGATCAAATTTGAACTCAGGATCTCCCATCTCTGGGCCTGGCTCTCTATCCACTGAGCCACCTAGCTGCCCCTCTAAATCACTAGTGATTCAAGATGCAACTCTGAGGTACTACCTTATACTTATCAGATTGGCTAATATGATAGAAAAGGAAAATGAAGAATGTAATATGGGATGTGGGAAAATTGAAATACTAGTGCCCTGTTATTAGGGTTGAAAACTGGTCCAACCATTCTGGAGAGCAAATTGGAACTCTGCCCAAAGGGCTAAAAAACTGTATATACCTAGTAGCCCAGCAATGGCATCACTAGGACAAAAAATTGGAAAGGACATACCTGTACAAAAATATTTACAGCAACGCTTTTTGAGGTAGCAAAGAATTGGAAATTGAGGGACGTCCACTGATTGCAGAATGGTTGAACAAGTTGTAGTATATGACTGTGATGGAATACTATTGTGCTATATAATAAATGATACACAGGATGGATTCATAAAAATCTGGAAAGACCTACATGAAGTGCTACAAAGTGAAGTGAGTAGAACCAGGAGAATATTGTACATGGTAACATTAATTCTATGTGATGATGAATCATGAATTCTTAGCAATATAGTGATTTAGGACAATTCTGAAGGACTTAGGATGAAAAATGCTCTTCATCTCCAGGGAAAGAGTTGTGAGTTTGAACATATTGAGGCAGACTTCTTTTTTTAACTTTCTTTATTTTTCATAATTTTCTTTTTTTTAATCTGTGTTTTTCTGCACAAAATGACTAATATGGAAATATGTTTTGCATGACTGTATTTGTATGTTATTGTCATTGTTATCTAGTTCACTTGTGTCCAACTCCTCATGATTCCATGGACCATATCTCTCCATGGGTTTTCTGGATAAGGTTTCTGGAGTGCTTTGCCATTTCCTTCTCCAGTGAATCCTTTCATCAGGAAATTGGAGATTAAGTGACTTGCCCAGGGTCAGAGAGCTAGGAAATATGAGAGATTGGATTGAAATCAAGTCTTCCTGATTCTAGGCCTAGTGCACTAACCACTGAGCGAGACTGCCTCCACATTTATAACCTATATCAAATTGCTTGTCTTCTCAAAGGGGGCAGGGGTAGAGGAGAGGGAGGGAGTGAGGGAGAGAATTTAGAACTCAAAAAAATTTAAATGAATATATAAATGACAAATATTGGAAATATAAAGAAAGCGAGAGAAATATATAAAGAGATAGAAAAAGAATAAGAATAATGCATACCATGATTGCATTAAAAAATAACAATCACAAATTCAAGAGAGAAAAGTATCCAAGTAAAACAAATCCAAAGGGAACTCAAAAGGAGAGGATGTTGATATTAGCTTGCATATATAGTTTATATATTTTTAAACAGATTGTAAACAATGTGGAGTTTGTGGTTTTGCATATAATCTTTTTATGCATTAGTTAAATGTTTTTTTTGTAGATGGGTGGTGGTTACTAAGTATATAATAACAATTAACTAATTTTTAAAAACTAAAGCAAACCCTCTAGCACATTGGTATAATAGTCATAGGGGATTTACAGAAGGCTATAGATGAGAACAGCACAGAATGGCAATGTATGAAGGAGCTGCCATCTGCAATCCCCACCATATGACATCTGAGTGAGCAAAAGAAAAAGAAGGGGAAAAAACCAAGCCAATGATTTAACCCACCTAATGTTGACAGGAAGTTTTTCTCCAACAGGAAGTTTGCAGGAAATAAATACATTATTTCCTTTGCCTGGGGCATTGCAAGGTGATATGGCATAACAGTGAAAGTGTCAGACTTGGTGGCAGGATGTTAAGGGTGGGCCTGATGCTAGCACCTTGTTAGTTCAAATTGGGTATAAATTGAAACACTCTTAACCCATTGAATAGCTAACAAAAGGAGGTTTGCTCAGCCCCAACACAGCAAAATAGTGGCTGGTACCTAGTGGCAAAGATACACCGGTACCTAGAAAATACATCTGGTTGGTAGGAAAGAGTATGGCGACACCAGTGGTCTTCAGAGAGCCACCAAACTGGAGGGTTCCACTTTCACAATGGTGGGACTTTTATACTCTTAGATGGACAGGAAGCTACGGGTACTTGTCAGATTCCAGGAGCAACTTTGTTGCGTAACAATGAGCAAATCGCTTAATATTTATTGGCCTCAGTTTCTTCATCATTCCAGAGGGCTGGGCTTGGAGTCAGGAAGACCTGGATTCAAATCCAACTTTGGATGTTTACTAGCTATGTGACCGAATACATCAGTTAACCTCTGTTTATCTAGGTTTCCTCGTCTGTAAAATGGGGATAATAATTGCACCAACCTCCCAGGGTTGTTGTGAGGATCAAATGAGATAATAATTATAAAACAGTTAGCACAGTGCCTAAAATAGAGAGTAGGTTCTATATAAATGTTAACTATTAGTATTATTACCTGTCAAATGGAAATTATATCTATAGTATCTTTGTTACAAGGCTCCTTAAAATGAGATTATGTACTTAAAGAGCTACATGTGGGCTACTTATTACTGTGTTGGATATAGAGAATAAAGCATTGAGAACATCTGAAAATGAATGTTAAAAATTATTTTTTAATGTAGTTGGAAAAAATGAAATATATTTTGAATTGAATAATTAGATCAATGCTGTGATGACATTACATTTTTCCATTTTCTATTTTTTGTTCAGTGACATTGTGGGGATTTCATCCATGATTTTAGGCCCTGTTTTCAATTCTGCTTCAGTGGAAAATAACAAGTTGGGGGCAGCTGGGTGGCTCAATGGATTAAGAATCAGGCCCAGAGATGGGAGGTCTTAGGTTCAAATCTGGCCTCAGATACTTCCTAGCTGTGTGACCCTGGGCAAGTCACTTCACCCCCATTGCCTAGCCTTTACCACTCCAGCCTCCCCCTGGGTTATCCTTTGTCTGTTCCTGGTATACACACTCAAGGGCACTTAGTGGAAAACGAGAATGGTTCTCTCTTCCCAAATTTTAATGTCACATTAATATTTCTGGGACCTTGTTAGTACAAAATTGATCCTTCTGGTGCTGCAAAAAACACAGTTTTATTAACACTAGTTTTGTAAGACTAGCAAGACCTAATGGAGGAGAGCTCTCATATAGACTTTCCCCTCAACTACACCACTTTCCACTCTAAGAGGAAACTGTTGCCACCTCTCACAGAGAACCAGCTTGTCACACAGCTTGGGCAATTTGCATGGACAGCTCCTGGTGCTGAAGGGATCAACAATTGGAAGTGGAATTAATTCAGTCATTTTAGACATGTCTGAGGCTTCTGGGGTTTTCTTGGCAAAGATTCTAGAGTGGTTTGCCTTTCCTTCTCCAGTTCATTTTACATATGAGGAAACTGAGGCAAACAAGGTGAAATGACTTGTTCAAGGTCTCATAGCTAGTAACTCTGAGGCTAGATTTGAACTCAGGAAGATAAGTCTTCTTGACTTTAGACCTGGTGCTCCGTCTGCTGTACCACCTAGATGCCCTGAAATTGGATAGGTGAGTGATTTCAATTATCTCCCACCTCTCACACTTGTTGGGAAGAGAAGAAAAAAATCCATTTGTACCTCTTAGCATAATAGAAAACAAAGCTTTGAGGCAAGTGGTTTGGGCAACTCCTGGGTACAGAGATCCACCAGGACAGTATTTCTAAGTCATAGGACTAAACTTTTCAGGTGTGGAGAAAGGGAGTGGAGGGTTACTCCTCTCATCCCATTGTCTGATTGGAATTTTGGTCACAGAGCAGGGCTGTTTGACGTTTACATACATCATTAAGGTTTGGAAAGTCCTTTTACATCAATTTGGAAATTGAGTTAGGACTATTATATAGTCTCATATCAACTCCCACCAGGTAGGAATTTTATGTATTATCTTGATTTTAAAGATGAAGGACTGAGGGTCAGAGAGGTTAAGTGACTCAGAACCAGGCTCTACTAGCTCCAATCTATTTTCCACACAGTTACCAGGGATTTTCCTAAAATGCATATCTGATCCCATTATTCAACAAATGCCAATGGTTCCCTGTTACTTTAGGTTCAAATGTGAATTCCTCTATTTGGCATTTAAAGTGTTTTACACATTGGCCTCTTCCTATCTTTCAAGTCTTTAGTACATGATTCCCCTCCAAAGTCTAGCTATGCTTGCCTATTTGCTGCTCCTTGAATATTATACTTATAAATACACACACACACACACACACATATATATGAA
>NW_025398943.1:0-3975 GCF_016433145.1 Gracilinanus agilis
GGCCTTATGAATTCCCTCCCCCTTCTTCTCCCTTCCCTTTTTTTGACCTCCCCACTCCCCTGCTCCCCTTGGTTTATCCCTTCTGACTTTCTCAGAAGGGTTAGATAAGAGTTTTATGTCCCAATGGATAGTATAGCTACTCTTCCCTCTCCGGGTTGATTACACTGAGAGTAAGGTTTGATTATTACCTCTTAATGCTCTCTTCCTCTCCTTCTTATAATAGTATTCGTCCCCTCTCTTCCCATGCCCTCTTTGTGTGTAATAGAATATCCTTTTTTTCTTATTCACTCAAGTCTCTCTTGGTGTCCCCTACTATTCACCCCCTCTTTCCCATCCCCCATGTCATCTTAGATTATTTAGTGTTCCACCCTCACCCTGTGAATTATTCTTATTATTATTATAATAGTGAATACTATAATAGTGAATAGAGTTCACTACAGAGAATTATACATAACATTTCTCTACATAGGAATACAGATAATTAGATTTCACTGAGGCCCTTAAAAAGGCAAATTTAAAAATTATAAGTTTTCTTTCTTTCCCCTCTGTTTCTTATTAACCTTTTCATGTTTCTCTTGATTTTTGTGGTTGGATATCAAATTTTCCATTTAGCCCTGGTCTTTTCTGTGCAAACACTTGGAATTCTTCAGTTTTGTTGAATGCCCATACTTTCCCCTTGAAATATATAGTCAATTTTGATGGCTAGTTGATCCATGGTTGCAGGCCCAGCTCTCTTGCCTTTCTGAATATCGTATTCCAAGCCTTGCGATCTTTTAGTGTGGAGGCTGCCAGATCCTGTGTGATCCTGATTGGTGTTCCTTGATATTTGAATTGTCTCTTTCTGGATTCTTGTAAGATTTTTTCTTTTGCTTGAAAGCTCTTGAATTTGGCAATTATATTCCTGGGCATTTTCTTATCTGGATCGAATGTTTTGGGTGTTCTATGGATCCTTTCAACATCTATATTGCCCTCTTGTTGTAGGACTTCAGGGCAATTTTGCTGAATAATTTCTTTTAGTATAGAGTCCAGGTTTCTATTAATTTCTGGTTTTTCTGGAAGACCATTTATTCTCAAATTGTCTCTTCTAGACTGGTTTGCTTGGTCTGTCACTCTCTCAGTGAGATATTTCATGTTTCCTTCTATTTTTTCAATCTTTTGACTTTGTTTTATTTGTTCTTGTTGTCTTGAGAGATCATTAGCTTCTAATTGCTCGATTCTAGCCTTTAGGGATTGGTTTTCAGCTATAATTTTCTCGTTTTCCTTTTCGCTCTGGTCATTTCTGGTGTTCAATTTGCTTATCAGTTCATTTGATTTCTGAGCCTCAACTTTCCAATTGCAAGATTCTACCTTTTAAACTGTTATTTTCTTGCAGATCTCTTCCATTTTCCTCAAAATCTCAGTTTTGAACTCTTCCATGGCTTGTGACCCATTTTCCTTATTTGAGGTGCATCCAGATGCTTGTTTGTTCTCCCCCTCTGTTTGCTCAGTTGTCTGGATTTTCTCTGTGTAAAAGTTGTCGAGTGTTAAATAATTTTTTTTCTTGTTGTTAATCTTTCTCTTCTGAACTTCCTGAGTCTGGGTAGCCATCATTAGCCCAGCAGCTTCTCAGCTTTATTCTCACACTCAGGGTCTGTCCGCAGTCTTTTGGCTCCTGAGGTCTAAGGTCTGGTTTTTTCCAAGGTCAAGCCCCCTGGTGGACCCCCTTGCTTGATCCTCTGCCGGAGGTTCTCAAGGGCGCTGCTTCCACAGTGGTATACCCGTCTGCACTGGTTCCCCACTCAGGGTTTCAGAGCTTTAGCTTGTGGCTATGTCTGCCTCCACCCACGCCTCCGCCCGCGCCTGCGCTCTGAGCCAGTACTCTGTGTCCTGCGCCCGCGCTCTGAGCCCGTGCTCAGAGTTCGTGTGCATTCTTTAGCTTTTTGGGGTCCCAAATCTTGCTGCTCTCAGGAACAGGCCCTGGAGCTGCCAATGACTCGATGGGTGCCCCAAACTTGCTCTATTTCTTTTTAGCTGGCTTCGGTGTTATAGGTGGTGTGTGTGGAGGGGGTGGGGGTGGGGTGGCTGCTCAGCCCGAGATTTAGTGAGAGCTGTTTCACCCCTTTATAGCATGGAAATATCCCGATTCCATGTATCTTCTATGCTGCACCCTGTTGTTGGGTTCCTCCGTTCGTCTGGACTTGTTTTTATGTCCCCTTGAGGAGTCTTGTGTGTTTCAGTCAGGAGAGGTTAAGAGCTGCTTTTTACTCTGCCACCATCTTAACCCGGAACTCCCAATCAAATACTTTTTAAAAACATTTATTTGTTCATTTAGTATATACAGCTTTTAAAGTCTATTTATTTATTTTTCCCTATTATCTCTTTGGGGTATAAACTCTAGAGAGGTATGGCTGGATCAAAGCACAGGCAGTCTTTTACAGCCCATTGGGTATAGTTCAAAATTGGCTTCCAGAATGGTGGGAGCAATTCAAACCTCTACTAGGAAAGCCTTAGTGTTCCACTTTTGGCACATCCCCTCCAACATTTATTACTTTCCATTGCTGTCATATTAGCCAATCTGCTGGTTTGAGATGGTATCTCAGAATTGTTATGATTTGCATTTCGCTTTTTCATGTGCTTATTGATAGTTTTGATTCCTTTAGCTGAAAACTGTCTATTCATCTCCCTTGCCCATTTATCAATTTGGGGATGGCTTGATGTTTTGTACAATGGATTTAGCTACATCTAAATTTGAGTAATTAGATGTTTGTCAGAGCTTTTTGTTGTAAAGATTTTCCCCCAATTTGTTTCTTCCCTTCAAACTTTGGTTATATGATTTTGTTGTACAATACCTTTTTAATTTAATGTAATCAAAATTATTCATTTTACATTGTTTAAAATTTTCAATCTGTTGCTTGGTCTTAAAATCTTTCTTTTACCATAGATGTGAGAGGTGTACTATTCTATGTTCACCTAATGTACTTATAGTTTCCCTCTTTATATTTAAGTCATTCACCAATTCTGAATTTATCTTGGTGTAGGGTAGAACCATTCAAATTCTGATTTTCCATTTTCTAAGCTCCCTTCTAGCTCTGACACGCTATATTTTAAGAACCCTTCCAATTCTGACTTCCTATGTTCTAAATATTCTTCTAGTTATGACATTCTTTGTTCATACAAACCTTTCAATTTTGACTTTCAACCTTCAAAATTTTCTTCCAGTTCAGACATTCTAGGATCTTAGAATGATTTTCTGTTTTTAGAAAGTTTCAAATTCTGATTTTCCATGTTCTAAATTTTCTTCCATTTCAGACATTCTATATTCTCAGAACCATTCTCTGCTCTTAAAACTCTTCCAATTCTGACATTCAATGTGCTAAGTTCTTTTCTAGTTCTGATATACTAACGTTCCTATAATGCTTCCAATTCTGACTTCTTTTGTTCTAAATATTCTTCTAGACCTAATGTTCTAAAAACCCATTCAATTCTGAATTCCTATATTCTAAATATCTTTCGAGTTCTGACATACTAGTGTTCTTACATACCTTCCAATTCTGACTTCCTATGTTCTAAATATTCTTTGAGTTCTGATACACAAATGTTCTTGGAAGCCTTCCCATTCTGATTTCCTATGTTCTAAATATTCTTCTAGTTCTGCCATACTAATGTTCTTAGAACCCTGCAAATTCTGACTTCCTATAAAATATTCTATTTCTGATATATTAAGGTATCCAGCCTCAGCCAGCTCCTAGCAGCTGACTGAGAACTGGTGCAGACCAGGAGAATCCAACTCTTTAATTAAAACAAAGTATTACAAGGGCGCATGGCTAGTGCTGATGCGAAGTGATTTCTGCCAAGTGCTCTGAATGTAAAAATGAAGAAATTCAGTGAAGTGGGGATAAATGGCAGGAGTAACTATGACTTTCTTAAGGTAGCCAAATGCCTCTTCTAATTAGTGACGAGCATGAATGGATGAACGAGATTCCCACTGTCCCTACC
>NW_025398944.1:0-4605 GCF_016433145.1 Gracilinanus agilis
TCAATAGGCCTGTCCATAAAATGGGAGGGAGTTTTCTTTCTATTTTGTTTTGTTTCCTCGAATTTTGACCAGCTGTCAGGCATATCAGAGCAAGCTTTCATGGCTGACTATAATGCATCTCTGCCATTGCATAATTTGTTGTGATCTGGGACAGAATTGTAATTCCCATTTGGATCCTGGAGGGGCCATTTAGGTCCTCCCTTACCTTTCTTTTGATTGGCCAGAGAAATGATTCTATCTTTTTCACAGATTGTCAGAAACTCATCTAATATATTTTCAACATCCTGCCAACTGGGGTCATAAGTTTGGAATAAGATTACAATTAAGATTAAATTTTTCAAAAGTAGGCATATTTTCTTCAAATCTAGCTAAATCTTGAGGGTTGAAGTGTATATGGTGTCTTATAGGCACCAAGACCCCATCTTTATTGAAGATGGGTACTTCCTGTAAGGGAAATGGACTTTGGGCTGCATCATTTTGCGTTCCTGACTCTAGGCTCCCCACATGGTGATCAGTGGAGTAGATAAGAGGAGGGTAAAGAGTAGGTAAGCTAAAGGGAAGGGGTTGGGTAGGAAGAGTTAGAAGGATGAGAAGTAGAATTGGCAGGATGGTCAGGGACTGGGGCAAAGTAGGAAGGGTTAGGGGCAAAGGAGAAAGGGTTAGGGGCAAGGGAGAAAGGGTTAGGGACTGGGGCAAGGGAGGAAGGATTGGATTGGGGAGGGGCTGGAGTAATGGTAGGGTCAGGTTGTAGGATGGGTTAAGTAGGTGGTGTGGCAGGAGCACAGTTTTGTGGGGCAGGGTGGGACAAAGACCCTGATAATAAGGTATGGGGAGATGAGTCTGCATTATGCTTGAGTTTTTTAAGGCACTTTTTAAGGCTTTCCATAGAAACCAGCATCTGCTCCATATTCAAATCTAGATTGTCCACTCTTGAGTTACACTCAGTCAGAGCTTGTGGTTCCCTGGGTTGTTGTATAGTAGAAAGGGTATTTATTTGGGTTGGACAGGAAGTGTGCTGTCCTTGGAGAGGCTGAGATAAATCTTTTACTTCCTTCTCTAGTATATCTAGGGTATTTCTCAAGTCTTTCTGGGAGAAATAAAGGTAAACAACTCACCCTACAAGTATTACCATCACACTCAAATATATCCCTTGCAATACATTCTGTGGGATTACTAACAAGCAAAAAAAAAAGTCATTTCTACAAATTTGACTATGTAATTGAAAGTCTGGACCCAGGTATCCACTAAGGCATTCGATGGTTGGAACCACATTTTCATTAATTTTTAAGTTGCCTGTAATTTTATTTTTGTCAGTAGATGTCAATATTGGGTAGGTTTTTCTTTTCTAAGGACTAGGTGTGGAATCTATTGTTTTTCAAATTATAATCTCATTTATTTCTGGCTGGCAGAAAAACAAAGCCTGTAGCCAGAGGCTGAGTTCTAGAGATTAGGTTCTGGAGGGTTAGACAAAGCCTCTAGCCCAAGGAAGGCTGAGTTCCTTTCAGAGGCTAAGTTTGGGAGGGGCAACAAGGTATAGCTGAAACTCTTTTCAGCTGCAAAAGTTCAATTTTAAAAGTCTGAGAGGGCTTTTTCTTTTCTCCTTCCCCCTGAGGCTAAAACTGCTAAAACCATGTGCTTCCCTCTTTGGGCAAAAGGGCAGCTCAATTCTAGATGGCCCCACCAGGCTTTTGCTTCTCACTTATATTTTTAAAAAATAGAGACACATGGGGTTTGGAAAAGAAAGTAGATGCCCAGGAGTAAAACAAGGCTAAGAACTAATTTCAGCCTAAAAACTCACTCTCCCTAAAAGACCCTACTAATATGCGGAGTCTAGTACCTTCTGCTTTGGGTGTGGAGCAGAGCTGCTTCTAAACTTTTTCAGGTTTGGCTGTGGGCTAGCTAAGAGACAAAGCAAGCTGCTAGTCCCCAGTAAGGCAACTGAAAAATAGGATTCCTTCCCAGGTGAAACTGAGGGTCAGCTAATTGGGTTATTTGTTCCCTGAGGCAAGGGGGGGGGGGGTGGAAACAGTCTCCCCAGCTAAGGTATCAGGGCCCTGCAGCTAAGATTAAAACCAGCTGATTTTCTAATATATTTTAAAGGCTAAAAGAAAGAAAATATTTTATCTCACCTGTCTGGCAGCTTTATGTAAATTGCAGATCCAAAACAAGCTGTAGAAAGGCTGACTTGGAGATAGTAGAAAGTAAAGGAAACATCAAGAAAATATAGGAAGATTGAGGGTATCTAAAACCAACGTGGTCACCAAACTGTAAGTATTAAAAACTAGATATTTAAGGTATGGTCGCCAAAAATTGGATTAACGCAGTTTCAAATTAAAATAGTCCCAAGTCAGGATGACTTTTATGGAAGTTTATTTACAATTAGGAAGGTTTAAGGTAGGTAAATTGAGAGAGAGAAACTCTGGCCCAGACCAGGTAAGAGTTTAGAGGCCCCAACAGAGGAGCACAGAAGTTAATTAAACAAGGCTTCTAGCCACAAGGCCTTTTACAATTAGAGAGGCAAGAGAGGCCTCCCTGAGGCTAGAGCCTCCAGAAATGCCAAGGGAGGAGAAAGGAAGTCAGCCTGACTTACCCACATGACAATTCAGAGGGAAGCCATCTGAGGTTTCACCAGAGATCCTTCTACACCAAATTCAAAGCTTCAACTGCCTCCAAAGGAAGTTACCATCATATTTAAAAGATAGCAGCTTTCATCATTTCCTGCATCCACTTCCAATTTCAAGTGAACAAATGGCAGCCTCAACACCATTTTGCACTGCCCAAAGGGCAGTCCCTTGTTCTTGATTTGTTACTATTGCATGTGAGTAACAGACCTTCCCCTTCCCCACGTAATTCTAAGTTGGGTGAGGTGATATTATTTATTATGGCTAGAGTCTAAACAATGAATGAGGATGAGCTAATTCCATATATAGTTCTGCTTTGTGCAATCTGTACACTAGACAAGTAGGCTATTTATTCCATAATTCAATATATTAATAAAAATACCAAAAAACTTATTACCTATACCCCTATTGGGTAATAAACACATTTTTACATAGGATTGTGATGGAATACCATTTTACTATAATGATAAGCATGATACTTTCAGAAAAATCCAGGAAGATTTATATGAACTGATGCAAAGTGAAATGAAATGGATTATATACAATAATTGTATATTGTAACAATGACCAATGGAAATGACAGCCATTCTCTGCAATACAATGATCTAACCCAGGGATGGGCAAACTTTTTAAAGAGGGGGTCAAAGGAAAGGAAATGCTCATCTGTCAATCTGTTTCTAAGGCAACTCTTTCGAAGTTTCATTGTATTGTATCCTATTCATTGTATTCATCAGATTAGGAATAATGTCACTAGGCAGGATAGAACATTTCAGGGGGCTGCATCTGGCCAGCGGGCTGTAGTTTGTCCATCATTGATCTAACCGAAGGACTTATGATGAAAAATGGTATCCACTTATCCAATTTCATACTTTAGTATTCTTTTTTTTTTTGCTTAGTGTTTTATTTTGCAATGTGGGTAATATGGAAATATTCTGCATGACTAAATATGTACAATCTGTGTCAAATTGTCTTTTCAAGAAGGGGGGAAAGGAAGGAAGAAGGGAGGAGAATAAAGTTTGGAACTCAAAGTTATTTTACTAAAACACATTCAAAATATTGGTTTATATGTAATTAAGAAAAAATAATAATAAAAAATATTTGGCCAACCATAGATTACTAGGGTTCTCAACAGGATATCTTATGCAAAGTTGACTTGGAGCCATTAATAACCAGTTTTTTAGTATAAATAATCAAGCACTTCCAAATCACTTCAATTATTTAATTTTCTAATGTAATCTCTCCATCTTTTTCACAAGAATATTATATATTTATTTTATTATATATGTGTCTATGTCTTTGTGTGGATATGCATAGGCATGATCAGGGGTGTTGTAAGGTTTACAGAAGATAATGAATTTACAGAACTCCAAAGACCTGAAATCATTATATAAATGACAGTTATTATTACCTCTATCATTTGTAATCCTACAGTCACCAGGTCTCCATTCTAGCAATGATTTCATTTTACGAGCCTTCTACTTCCCTCCTGCTGAGCTCATTCAGTGTTTATGGAGCAATACAACCTGTGCTGGTAAATATTTAGGAATAGAGTTCCTGGAAAAAATAATGTATGTACTTTTAAGTATAGTCTGCCTTATTAATAAGTTCTTACATATAGAAAATCAATAAATAAAATAATAAATCAAGTCTTGATGTTTAGCAATTGTTGATTTTTAACATGTAAGTTTAGAGTTGTCTCTTGCATATTCTTAAATATGAGATACTTAACAGCTTTACCAAAATCTAGTCAAACTATTCTTATAGCATTCCTTTGAACTACCAGGTTAATAATTTTTTTAATGCTATAAGCTTTGTCTGAAATTGCCTATGCAATTTATAACCAAAACAGTATTTTTTAAATTTTCAGTTTTTAAGTTTCAATTCCAAATTTTCCCTTTTTCATATTAATTAAGTTATGTTTTTCATTTTTCATTCCCTATGTATTAAGAAGTCAAGAAATATATATTTATACATATATATATAT
>NW_025398945.1:0-2623 GCF_016433145.1 Gracilinanus agilis
GAGAGAGAGAGAGAGAGAGACAGAAACACATAGAGAGGAAAATAAAGAGAAAGAGACAGATGGGGAGGGAAAGTGAAAGAGAGAGACAGACACAGAGACAGAAAGACAGAAAGACAGAGAAGGAGAAGAGAGAGATTGAGAGATTTAGAGGAGAGTGAGAGAAATAGAGAGACAGCAAAGGAAGTTGCTTTTGCCAACCATCTAGCCTTTGTCTTTTGATTGATACAAACATTTAGGAAGTTTGTCCTGAAATTCAAGAGGACTTTTTTTGGGAGGATAAGTTTTTATTTTGCAGTTAATGATGGTAACAGGGATTTTTCTGAAATTTTACTTGGTGTTGAGGATTTAATTCAGTTCAATTCAATAAATGTTGATTATAATCTAGGCATTGTACTGACACTTTATTTTTTAGTTCAGTTTGGAAGAACACACCCCAGAAAAAATGTAATGCTCATCAGATTTATCATTATTAAGGATAGGCATGTCCATCTTTGGATCATTTAAAAATGATATGTGTAGAAAATGAAATAAAATAAAGCAGAACCCACCCATATGCAATTTCAGTAGATAAGTTGGGCACATTTTTCTTTTTTTTGCACCATGTTGTCCCTGATAGTTTTCTTTGTGCCAAGGATGATGTCTTTTGGCACCACAATATTTGTTCAATACTAGATAGCTCCTGAAGTGGATTTGTGTTTTATATGCTATACTACCACACCAGAATTCAATAGGCTCAGAGTGCCTAGTTTGTTCATTTTATCTATGATGCTTTACTTCCGTTAACTTAATTGTCTGCCCCTTGCTATTTCTACTTTTAAGACTTGAATTTCTTCTAGCAGGTCTAAGCAATAGCTTTCCAGTATCTGATGTCATGGTTGCATATCGTCATGTATAACTAGCAGGGGGAGCTTGTGAATGAGTTCAGGCACTGATAGTGTCATTATGTTGCTATGGTAGCTTCATTATGGTAACTGTGCATGCATGGTTGAAGCCCTTCTGCTAGATTGATGGTGATGCACTGAAGTCATCCTTCTCTCTTTTCCCTCTTCTTTCTCCAATCTTTCTCCTCTTCCTGCTCTCCCCAGAGAGGAGTGTGTGAGGGAAACTTGCCCAAAACTTATGAAATGAAGTAGCAATAGTTTTTTTTCCCCTCAAAGCTATTTCTTCTGACATAATATTTATTTAGAAAGGAAAGAAAATAAGTTTAGTGTGATTCCTTTAAGTTTTAGGGGACAAACTATTGGTTCTTTCTCTATTTCTGGCTCCCTGACTTTGGCTCTCTGACCTCTGACACTTCATAGTTCTATGACCTTGGACAAATCACTTAACTTCCTCCTCAGTTTCTTCAACTGTAAAATGAGAACAATAATATTATGTACCTCCCGTGTTGTTAAATGAAATAATATTTGTAAAACACTCAGCACAAAATCTGATAGGTGCTTAATACATGCTTATTTCCTTCCTTCTCTCTTTTTTTCTTTACTTCTCTCTCTCCACCTCCCTCTCATCCTTTTTTTTCTTTTCTTCTCTACTGTGTAGATGGCAGTATGCTAAGAGCTAGAGATAAAAAATTAATCAATTAATCAACATATATTTATTAAATTCCTACTATGCCTTCAGCCTGGTGCTGGGAACATATTGATGAGAATGAAACAGTCCCTGTTCTCAAGAAACTTATATTTTCCTGGAGGCAAACAACATATGCACCAGTCAAGTCAACAAGATTTTATCAAGCACCTTCTAAATGCCAGGTACATAGTTAAGTATATACAAAATATATAGAAAGCAATTTCTGGAATGGGAGGTCATATATCTGACCGAAAGGAGTAGAACAGGAAAAACCTAATATAGGAGGTAGTATATGAGATGAACTCTTAAAAAAGCCTAGGGCTTCTAAGGAGAGTGGTGTCTCCCAACACTAATCTGTACAAGTCTTGGGGCAAATTTTGATTGATGTTGTAAAAAAGGAATTTTTTATTCCTTTTTTAATTTAATGGGGGACCTGGAGGTCCTCTTACCACAGAGATGGGTAGGGATTAACCAGTCCACAGTGACAGGAAGTAGAAACCATAGAGACAGAAAGTGAGGTAAGAAAAGGTTATAAAAGGTATCAGTTGCTGACAGTTGGGTCTGGGAATTGCTGACAGTGCTGGCAGTCGTGGGGAAGTTGGCTGCTAGGCATGAGTTGGTCATTGGGGTTGGTTCCTGGGAGTGTGATTAGTTGGTGGTTGGCATTTAGTTGCTGGAATATAAAAGGAGGAACTGATCTTACTGAGAGGGCTTTTTGGTTTTGGGGTTTTTGGCTTTTGGTTTGGGTTGTTAGTTTTTTTCTTTCTTGAACTTTTTGGGAGGTGGCTAGTCTTCATTGACAGATCTAACTGGGTTTGGTTTAAATACTGATTGGATTGGCTTTGATTGGACAAGATTGGGTTAGAACTTTGTGGGGTGGTTGTTATTAGCATTAGTTATAGGCAATTATAGGTAGATATAGGCAATTTTCGGTAGTAATTATGGGTAGTTATAGGATAACTAGTATAGACATTAGGAAATTTTCTTTCTCTACTCATAGCATGCATATATATATATATGCATGCTGTGAAATATATATATATATATATATATA
>NW_025398946.1:0-3249 GCF_016433145.1 Gracilinanus agilis
GTTCCTTGGTGGAAGAGTGGTAAGGGTAGGCAATGGGGGTCAAGTGATTTGCCCAAGGTCACACAGCTGGAAATTCTCTGAGGCCAGATTTGAACCTAGGACCTCCCGTCTCTAGGCCTGGCTCACAGTCCACTGAGCTAGAAAGGATTATTCTTGATGGACAAGGCTTAAGTGTTAGTGAGGCTTTCTAAGAGGATTTGACATTGGACCTGGGCCTCCATCGATGTTTCAGTGAGGCAGAGATGGAGTGGGAGGACAATGTGAGCAGAGGTACATCCAGTGAGTTCAAGGCAAGCCTGTGCTGGAGGTCCAGGAAAGAGAGGAGCCCTGGTGACAAAGGACACGAGTTTCTCTCTGTGGTCAAAGGGAAAGTATTCAATTCATTAATTTTACCATTATCCTTTTTGGAACGTACAGAGCCAATGGGGACAAGCTTCATCTGGCTCAGAGTGAAACAAGCTATAACCACTAAAATAGAGGGGAAGCCTGCTGGCGAAAGGGTCCCACTTAGCCTCCACTCAGCTTTTTGTCACTTTTAGAGAAAAATACTACCCCTATGGTATGGGTGGAGTTCAGAGGCAGAGACTTGCCCAGTGTCACACAGAGTAGTGAGTACTCAAGTCAAGGAAACTTATAATGCTAGAAAATTTAAATTGATATGCAATAACTCTAAGGATTATATTTTATAATACTTATTAATAATCATTAAAAGCAGAAGAAATAAAAGGACAAAAGAAAAGCCTTTGTAATGCCAGCTTTCACAGCCATATTCCTGGAAAAAGAGAGCTCTGAGGTCATACAAAATCTATTCAAAATGTAAGGACGTAATGTGAGAAGGAAAATGGAATACTGGGAGAGAGAGTCCTGGGGTTCAAACTTCTAATTGCACAATACTCACTTAGAAGGCCACTCTAAACAAAATAAACCAAAATATACCCGGAGAGCCTGAGAATATAAGAATTTCCTCCCAAAGATCATTCGATATGTATGTATGACCCGAACCACATGGAACTTCAGCTAACCCAAACCACATGGAACTTCAGATATCAATGGATCTCCACCTCTTCCTAAACCTCAGTTTCTCCATCCATAAACTGAGTGGGTTAGAGCTCTGATGTCCCTTTCCAAATCAGAAGGCCTCATGCTCCCAGGGTATTAAGTTTTTACATACACGGTTATAAGCAGAATTCAGTAATCATCACTTTTTAGCCCAACAGAGAAGCCTTTGCCAAAGTACAGAGGAAACTGAGCAAGAGAAAAGACAAGAGGAAGTCTTTGATTAAATCGAGTATGCTTTTACTCTATCTGATGTTCTTCATTCCCTGTTACTTGCATTTCTCACCCACTGCTTTTTTACAGAGACAGAGAGAACAAAAAGGCAGAAATATGACAGAGATAGAGAAATTGAAAGGGGAATAGAGAAAGGGAGAGGGAGAGTCAAAAATACAGGGAGAGATAAAGAAAGAGGTAGATAAAGACTGAAAGATAGAGAGATAAAGAGAGAGAGAAAGGGAAATAAAAATGTATAGAAACAGATATAGATAGAAATATGTGATAATTAGATTGTCTACCCTGCCCATCTTTAGATTTAATCACCAAAGGTGAGAACACCTCTAATTCTGGGAGGTAATCAACTGACCCTCCCCCTAGGCAGTCTATGAGGATTGTCTATTGATTGGACATACAAATTAGGAGGGAGGAACAGGAAGTGATGCATAAGTGAACCTTTAAAAGGAGAAGGTCTTCAGTCAGCTGAAGTTTTCGGTGGAAGAGAACATCTGGTGAGGACCTCTTCTGGTTTATTGAGGAGTGTTGGAATCCTGAGACTCTGGTGGGATCTCTGACTGCTTCCCTTTGAATTATCATGTGGGTAAATTAGGCTGACTCTCTTTCTCTTACTTTCGCATTTCTGGAGGCTCAATCCTCAGGGAGGCCTCTCTTGACTCTCTAATTGTAAAAGGCCTTATGACTAAAACCCTTGTTTAATGAACCTCTGTGCCCCTCTGCTGGGCCTCTAAATTCTTACCTGGTCTGGGCCTCTGGTCCAGGCCAGATTTTCTCTCTCTCAATTTCCCTAACTTCAACCATCCTAGTTGTAAATAAATTTCCATAAAAGTCAATTTTGACTTGGGATTATTTTTAATTGAGGATTCATCAATCTTCTGGTGACCCCCTTTTAATATATTGAACCCATAAAATTGCTTTTCCCCATTACAAATACCAGTAAAGGCACACTATCATTCCCTACTGCTTTGTCATTGTTTGCCAGCTTATTCATGAGCCCCCAGCTAGGCAAGGAAATATTTCAGGAAGCCATTCCATACTTATTCCATGTCACTAGCCCCCTCAAAGTTTGATGAATGAGTGAATTTTATACTTGAGAATGGAGGTCAAATCTAATTGAAGTGACCATTACAGCCAACCTTGGGTTTATCCCAAAAGCTGGGATTTTTTAGATTTTTAAAAGTTGATACTATGGTCATTTTGTACTCTTTTTTATGGATCCAATATATTCCATTCATCCTCCATTTGATTTTTTAGCTGCTAGGCCACCTACCTTCTACATTTTTCCACTGATTCCCTTGATATTCTTGACCTTTTTTCCTTCAACTGAAGGCCTTAAGGTGAGAGGGGTGCACATTCAGGAAGATTCTATCAAGGACTGAAAAGCAATTCCAGACTAAACCACACACCTATACTCCACATTTGCAGGTCCAGGTTCAGAAACTAAGTACAAGTCAACATTCAGACCCTGGGTAAATAGCCAACCCACAGCCCATGAGGTTTCAAACCTGTGGTGAGGTCCAGAATTCTAGCCCATGACAGTCTGTGCCAAAGTGGGCTAATCTGTGTGAGCTCAGAGGAAGGAAGGAGTCCCCAGTATGATACCATGGTGAGGACATGCATCACACTTTGGGGAGGCTGACAATACTAAGAGGGATCCAGAAATATTGTAAATGAATGAATAAATGATAAGAAAAGCCATTATAATACTCTGGTGGATTTATATCAGGAAAAAAGGCTAAGTTGAGACAAAAGAACTATTGCCTTAAGAGGGTTTTTAATAACAAAAATAAATTTGTCTCAGTCCTCCCTCTCTTTGGTGTTTCCTTCTCTCAGTCTTTTCCATCTCCGTTACCTGTATTAAAAGGGAAAATCAATTGCACATAAATGATTTGCAAAAAGAAAAAAATCCCCTGTGTCTCCTTGGATACAGGAAATGCTGAAAACAACCTCACAATTTACCAA
>NW_025398947.1:0-3801 GCF_016433145.1 Gracilinanus agilis
AAGAAGAAGAAGAAGAAGAAGAAGAAGAAGAAGAAGAAGAAGAAGAAGAAGAAGAAGAAGAAGAAGAAGAAGAAGAAGAAGAAGAAGAAGAAGAAGAAGAAGGATTAAGAACAGAGATATCAGAGAACTGAAAGGGACCTTAGAACACTACATGTTGGTGCTGGAAAGGATCTCAGAACATAGAATGTCAGATCTGGAAAAGACCTCCAAGCAGTGCTTTTCAGAGTAGGTTTTGGGGACCCTTCTAACCCCTTAACTAAGCAGCCTCCAGCATTGCTTAGGGACAGTGACTTGGAGGCAAGATGTGCTTAGGGTTCCCTCAACAGAGGCTTGCAGCCTCCAGATCACCCACAGCCGGCCGGGACTTGGCAGTTTTCTGGCATTAAAAATGCAAGAAGGTCAAAATACTTTTCATGATATACTATGGCCTTTTAAAACATCTAATACAGTAGGTCTTCATAGATATGGCCCACATTAACAAAAGTCCTTTGGGGGAGAACAGGAAGTCCTCAATCATTTTTAAGAGTCAAGAGAGGCACAGAGAGTTGGCTCAGTTAGATAGAGCACCAGCCTGGAGTCAGGAGATCCTGGGTTCACATCTAGCTTCAGGTATTTCCTAGCTGTGTGACCCTGGGTAAGTCACTTAAACCAGTTTGTCTAGCCCTTACCCTTCTGTCTTAGAGTTGTTACTAAGACAGAAAGTAACAGTCTAAAAAAGAGAGTGTAAAAGGGTCCTGAGTTCGAAAAGTTAGAGATCTGTTGCTTTAAGGCAGTGGTTCCCAAAGTTTTTTGGCCTACCGCCCCCTTTCCAGAAAAAACATTACTTAGCCCCCTGGAAATTAATTTTTTTTTAAATTTTAATAGCAATTAATAGGAAAGATAAATGCACCTGTGGCCATCACCGCCTCCCTGGATTGCTGCAGCACCCACCAGGGGGCAGTGGCGCCCACTTTGGGAACCACTGCCTTAAGGTATAGAATATAAAAACTGAGAAGAGCTTTAGAACACAGAATATTGAATCTAGAAGGAAACTTAGAACATAGAATGTCAGACCTGGAAGAGACCTTAGAACACAGGCTATCAGAACTGGGGAGGGACTTTAAAACATGGCAAGTCAGATCTGGAAGGGAACTTAGAACACAGAACTCAGATTTGGAAGGAACCTTAGTGCATGGAATATCAGACTTGGGAGGGGACTTAGAACAGAGGATCTTAGAGCTGGCTGTTAGAAAGATCCGGTCTGCCGGCTTGATTATACAGATGAGGAAATAATAACTACAGAGTTTGGATTAGGACCAACCATTCTCCATCCCAACAGAGGTCAGAACTAGAGGAAATGGGTTTTGATTTCAGCAAGAGCTCTTAGATAAATGAGGAAGAATACTCTGAGAATAAAGGGGGTTTAACTGGGGAAAAGGTTACTAAAGGAAATTGCTAAAGTCTCTGTCCTAAGAAATATTTAAGAAGAATCCTCTTTTAAACTGGCTTGGAGACTGATTTAGCCTTTCCAAACATCCTGAATCCCACTAGCTCATTAAATTCTCATAAGTTTCCCAAGCAGGTCCTTGGGGCAGATTTTTATCATTTCGTTGTTGTTTCTCAGATAGGCAAAGCCATTTCTGAGAAGTTAATTTCAAGGTCCTACAAGCCAGAAGATTGTCAGTCTGAATGTGAACCCCCTTCTATCGCCCCCTCAATGAAGCATCCTCCAGCGTTGCTAAGGGACAGTCTGACCTGGAGGCAAGATAGGCTTAGGCTTCTCTAGGCAGAGGCTTGCAGCCTCCAGATCAGCCCATGGCTGGGACTTGGCAAAAGAAATCTCGACATTGTGCTAAAGAGAGCAGCAGTTTTCTGGCATTAAAAATGCAAGAAAGAGGGGCAGCTGGGTAGCTCAGTCGATTGAGAGTCAGGCCTAGAGACGGGAGGTCCTGGGTTCAAATCCGGCCTCAGACACTTCCTAGCTGTGTGACCCTGGGCAAGTCACTTGACCCCCATTGCCCACCCTTACCATTCTTCCACCTAGGAGCCAATACACAGAAGTTAAGGGTTTAAAAAAATGCAAGAAATTCTAAAATAGCTTCGATGGTGTAGTGATTAGGACACTTGGCCTGGTGTCAGGAAGATCTGAGTAAAGGCCAGCCTCAAACATTTACTAGATATATGATCCTGGGCAAGTCCTTTAATGTTTCTGAACCTCAGTTTCCTCATCTGTAAAATGAAGATGGTAGCGCCCACTTCCTAGGACTGCTGTGAAGATTAAATTATATAATAATTGTAAAGGACTTTGCACTTGAAGTATAGCATAAATGCTAGCTACTATTACCTTTTTTCTTTATTTGTTCTATATTTTATTTCAATAACAAATTTACACATGGATTTCCCAAGGTTACATGATTTATGTTCTCTCTCTCCTTTTTTCTCTCCCCCCCTCCCAGAGCTGACGAGCAATTCTACTGGGCTATATATGTATTATCATGCAAAACCTATTTCCATAGTATTCATTTCTTAAAATTTTTATAAAGTTTATTTATAAATTCATATTAAATAATATATAACAACATACATTAATTAATTAAATATATAATAATACAAATAATAAATTTATTAAAAATTTAAAAATATAAAAATTATTAAGAACTTCCTCCTTAGAATCAATACTCTGTATTGGCTCCAAGGCAGAAGAGCGGTAAGGGCTAGGCAATGGGGGTCAAGTGACTTGCCCAGGGTCACAAAACTAGGAAGTGTCTGAGGCCAGATTTGAACCTAGGACCTCCTGTCTCTAGGCCTGGCTCTCAATCCACTGAGCTACCCAGCTGTCCCCATGGTATTCATTTTTGTAAGGCAATAATCTTTTAAAACCAAAACCCCAAATCATATACCCAAATAAACAAGTGATAAATCATATGTTTTCATCTGCATTTCTACTCCAACAGGTCTTTCTCTAGAGGTAGATTAGCTACCATTAGTCTTATGATTAAACACAGCCCTTTCTAAAATCTCACCAAAAAGTGAATCTCCTTGAGTCCTAGGCAGTGCCTGCTTTGCTTACTTTTAGCCCTGAGGCCAGGAGACAGCTCTGGAGTCCATCTCACTTCTGTGACTCTATGTGTGATCTTGGGCAAGTCCTTTACCCTCCCTGGGCCTTACTTTCTTCATCTGTAAAATGAATAGGTTGGACCAGATGACCTTTGAGGTTCCTTCCAGTTCTGAATTTTAAACCTCTATGAAATAATAATATTCTTCACATTTATATAATGATCACCAGCATTGTGTAGTGGATTGACCTAGAGTCAGGAAAGACTTCAATTCCAGACTCAGATACTTATTTGCTATCTGACTTTGGGCTTACTTTTCTGTGACTTAATTTACCCATCTATCAAATGAGGATGCTGGACTAGATGGCCTCTGATGTCCCTTCCAAGCTCTAGGATTTCTATGGCAGGTAATCTCAGAAATTCTGTATGGGTACCCTATAGCTCCTTGTCTGTAGGCAGAGTACAGATAATAAAAACTCCCATTCCTTATCACTTTAAGGCCTTTTGGTCTTGCTCCACTTAAAGGGGTGAGCAATGATCAATGTCCTTCCATGGGGAAATGCCTCAAGTAATTCCAGACATTATTTGGCTTGTATTTATGGTCTTAGAGACTAGTCTAGGGAACTGAGAGGCTAATTGACTTTGCTGAAGGTCTTTCCATTTCCCAGACTAATATTCTCTTCATTATAGCACATGATTAGCTTTCCTTCCCTCCCTTCCCCCCTCCTATCTCCCTCTCTCTCTCTCTCTCTCTCTCTCTCTCTCT
>NW_025398948.1:0-6599 GCF_016433145.1 Gracilinanus agilis
AGAGAGACAGAGAGAGAGAGAGACAGAGAGAGAGACAGAGAGAGAGACAGAGAGAGAGAGAGACAGAGAGAGAGAGAGACAGAGAGAGAGACAGAGAGAGAGAGAGACAGAGAGAGAGACAGAGAGAGAGACAGAGAGAGACAGAGAGAGAGACAGAGACAGAGACAGAGAGAGAGACAGAGAGACAGAGAGAGAGACAGAGAGAGAGAGAGACAGAGAGACAGAGAGAGAGAGACAGAGAGAGAGACAGAGAGAGACAGAGACAGAGAGAGACAGAGACAGAGAGAGACAGAGAGAGAGACAGAGAGAGAGACAGAGAGAGAGAGAGAAGGCCCCATGTTACTACTACACATACAGGATAGATTCACCTTTCTGTCTAAACTACGGGGAAATGGTGAGATGTAAACAGACCATCTCCAATATTTCCCAACAGTAGGGCCTCCTGTATACTTGTTTGTGTGAAATCCGTGCGTTCTCTCTCAGGATCAGCTCAAAGACAGAAAATCAGTGAGGGCTCGGCAATCCGGGTTAAGCGACTTGCCCAGAATAACCAACTAGGAAGCGTCTGAGGCCAGATTTGACCTCCTCACTCTGGCCCTCACTCTCTTCGCTCTTTTATCCACCTCCCCCTGCCTTCTCTACACTTTTTATTCTTATTCACTTTCTTGACATCTGCACCCCTAAACATGCCCTTGTAAAGCTAAAGTCTTTGTCATCCTTATTAGCTATTTGTGTTAAGCTATTGGAAACTGTTCTTCCTAAATTAAGTCAGAGAGGAAGAATGGCTATTCATTGATCCTTGGTTAGTTCTGCCTCCTTCAGACCTCTGAAATCAGACAGGAATTTGGATTGGTTTTTCATCTCTAAATCTAAAACAAAACAAATAAATAAATAAATAAATGAACAAACAAACAAACAAATAAATAAGTAAATAAGTAAATGAATGAATGAATGAATGAATAAACAAACAAATGAATGAATAAACAAACAAATAAATAAATAAAGTGTAAATCAATCTAAAACCAGCACTGAGAAGCCTGGCTACCCTGACTGTAGAGATGAGAGGACCCAGTTCCATAGAATTATTAGAGTGATAAACAGATTGCTAGAGCCTTGCTTGTCAAGTCTTAAGGCCTCTACATAACGGTCATACCTGTAGCTCCTTCCCTTTCCTCCTGGGGCCTGAAACCATCATATTCAAGGATCCAGCAGCTGACCAGTCCCTTTAGCAACTGAGACCTGATGGTATCCTCCCCTATCCCCAGTGACAGATTTGAGGACATGCTTTGCCCTCCCTACTTCGACATGGGGGTTTCCTTTACTCTGAACATCTCTTCTCTTGGCCTTTCTTTTACATTTCTCTGCTTTTAGTTAGGGCTTGGGGCCTTCTTTTTTATGAGAAAAATACACCCTAATTAAAGCCTATTGCTTTATATATTACTAGCCATTCCTTTATGAAAGTATTTTAGTCTCTAAGGAAACAGGTCACATTTTGGTTTTATTTCCAAAGACAATAAATGGGATTTAGAGAAGACCTCACAAGTCATCTAATCCAGTTTCTTCCTTTCATTGATTAAAAAAGTGAGGCCAGGGTAGGCCTCTAGATGGTGAAGTGGATAGAGAGCCAGACAGAAAGTCAGGAAGACCTGAGTGGAAATACTGCCTCAGACTCTTACTATTTCTCTGACCCTGGACAAGTTGCTTACCCATGTTTGCCTCAGTTTCTTCATCTGTAATATGAGCCAGAGAAGGAAATGACAAACTACTCCAGTGTCTCTGCCAAGAAAATACCAAATGGGGTCATGAACAGTTAGATATGACTAAAACGATTCAACAACAACTCATACTTGGTTTACATTAAGAATTGAGCCTTGTGAAAATGGGATTAACTCTCCCCTGCCTATTTAGATTTTAGCCACCAGGAATGTATACAACCCCACTTAATCCTTAAGGAGGGAGAAGTCTATGACCCATGTGTGCTAGTGAGTGACAAATCAAAAATGACTGACTGCCCCCTGGGCAGTCCAAAGTGAAGCAAAGCTACAATTGGTCCATGTAAAAGTGGAAGGAAGGCACAGGAAGTGACCCAAAGAACTGTCTTTAAAAATGATGGTAACTTCCTGTGACTAGTTTTTACTCCTTTGAATTTGGCCTTAGAGGAGCTCTGGCTTAGGACCTCAGACTGCTCTTGGATTTCCCTTTAGGACTACCACATGGGTGAGTGAAAAAGGCTGACTCCCTTTCCTGGTTTTTCTGGAGGTAGTAGCCTCCGGAGAGGTTTTGGAGGAGTCCTTTTTGCTAGAACTCTTGATTAATTTACCTCTGAGCCCCCTTTGCTGGGGCCTCTGAAGTCCTGTCTGGTTTGGACCAGGCCAGTGTAATTATCTACTCTCTCTCTCTGATTTCCTCACTTTCAGTCTCTTTCTTTTTGTAAATAAACTACCACAAAAAGTCATTCTGAGTTGAGTAATAATTTCGGTGACCACATTTCTCATAAATTTAGTCCAAACTTTAATTTTTAATACTTACAGCCTATAATTTCATTACTTTAGAGAACTACTTCTATCAAAGTAAGTCAACAACTGGTCTGTAATTTATACCCTGAGAATGTGTCCATGGCACTGAGAAGTTAATAATTTCCTTAGGATCACACAGCCCATTTGTGGCAAAGGCCAGAATCTGAATTCACATCCTCTTACTCAAGAGCTAATGTTCTTTTTACCATAACATACTACCTCACTAGCATAATGGATTTTTAAAAGAAACTTGACCAATAGGAAACACTCTGAGGAAAAAGGATCTAATAATAATAACAGTTAACATTTACATAGCAACTACTGGGTGCCAGGCACTATATGAAGTACTTAATGATAATTTCATTTGATTCTCACAATATAGAGAGGTTGGGGGCAGATAGGCAATTCAGTGGATTGAGAGCCAGGTCTGGAGATGGGAGGTTCTGGGTTCAAATCTGGCCTCAGACACTTAATCTGGCAAGTGATTTAACCTCCATTGCCTAGCCCTTACCACTCTTATACCTCAGCCAAAACACAATATTAATTCCAAGATGGTAAAGGGTAAAAAAAAATATTGCATGTTATTTTCCATTTCACAGATGAGGAAACGGAGGCAAGGTAGATATTAAGGTCACATAGCATGTCTGGAACCATATTTGAACCCTAGCCCTCTTGACTCTATCCACAGCACTCTATCCACTGTGCCACCTATCTGCCCCCATATACACAAAGGCTACTGCAGCATTATAATGTACAATGAAGGATGTTCCCAGAAATAACTCCAACAAGAGAAACAATTGTTAAATTTTCACTGTGAGCATTTACACTTCAGAAAGTCAGCAAATGCTACAAATCAGGGCTTTACTTATTGTTTTGTTGATTGTCTAGACTTAAGAAAATAATGGAAAAATGTGGATAATGCAGATTACATTTAATCGTGCTTTTTTTTTTTTGAGACAGCTATTACGTTTTTACTATTATGTTTTAGTCCCACTTATTATACTAGTTACTGCTTCTTTGTTTAATTCTTGGAAATTTAAAAAAAGAAGAAAGGAATAAGCACTCTAGGTGAACCACATACAATATTGAACTGCAATAATAATTTTTAGGGTTTAATAATAATAAGTGGTCCGGGGTTCAAAACAGGTAGACACTTTCTAGCTGTGTGACCCTGGGCTAGTCACTTAACCCCCATTGCTTAGCCCTTACTGCTCTTCTGTCTTGGAGATGGAAGATAAGGGTTTAAAAAACAGATAATTATAACAAAATTATAAAAATCAGATGCAACTGGAATGAAGAAATATGAGAAGATGCCCCCAAACCATTCTTCATGAAGGTAGGAAGTCCATAGGTACTACACATTGCACATGTTTTCAAAGATTTTTTCAATGTTTTTCAATTTTTTTCAATTTTTCGGAAAATGTCATTTTCAAACTTTTTCAATGTTATTAATAAGTTGTGCTGACTTTTTCTCCCCTCTCTTAAAAATAATATTTGTCTCATGAAATAACTCTCTATGAGAGAAATGGAAAGGGACACAAAAGATATCAATAAAAATTTATAAAATAAAATTAATAAGAGCTTGCATTTATATAGATAGTATTTACTATATGCCAGGCAGTATGCAATGTGCTTTACAAATCTTATCTCATTTGATCATCACAATAACCCAGGAAGTAGGTTCCATTATTATCCCCATTTTACATTTGAGAAAACTGAGGCAAATAGAGGTTGATTGACTTGCCCAAGGTTACATAGTTTATAAGTGTCTAAAGCCATATTTGAACCCAGATCTTTCTGCCTTTAGGCCCCAGTACTCTCTCCACTGACCTTTCCTAGCTGCCTATAGCTTCCACTTTCTACTCTAAACAATGTTAATAGCCTCAACACTCTGGCTTTTTTCTCTCTCTTCCTCAATGTGTTGGTCTTCCTCTAAATTCAGAGTGTTTATAGCATTTCTCCTTAAGTTCATTTTTCTCACTTTTTAAGTTCCTCCCTTTCTGTTCCTCATACAGAGTGTCTTGTATAATGCTATGTACTCTGTATAATCTCAATAAACACAAATGGATTGGATTTAGCTAGATTTGGCAGTGCAAGCAAGAAGCTACAGAATTCATTATTTCAGTGATCCCCTTCCCAGTGAAAATAAGAATTGGATTTTCGCCCATCTAGAATTTATGGAAGAACTAGACAGATAATTTGCCTATTAGTATAGGCTTCAGCTCTAAAAAGAACCTTATTGATCTCTTTGTGTACCCTGCTCATTTTACAGATGAAGAGACTGAGTCCTAGAGAAGTCAGAGTTAATTGGCATTTATTAAATACTTCTTATGTGCCATGCACTGTGCTGAGATAGGAGGATAAAGAGAAAGGTAGACATCTAGGTGGCTTACTGGATAGAGGACCAGACCTGGAAGTGGAAGGAAGTGGAAGGCTCGAATTTGGCCTCAGATACCTCCTAGCTGTGTGACCCAGGACAAGTCACTTAACTACAATTGCTTTACCCTCACCACTCTTCTGCCTTGGAATTGATACTTAGTATTGATTAGAAGACAAAAAATAAGGGTTTAAAAAATGTAAGAGAAAGAAAGACTATGGGTTTACAAGGTGAGTGAGTGTGAGAAATTGTGGATGGCACTGAAGTTTTAAGCCTGTGAACATATGATGTGGATTTGAAAATAGAGAAGAATTGGGGGGAAAGATAAAAATTTGGGGGTTAAACATGTTGAATTTGAGAAGCTTTTGGATATATATGACAGTAGCTCATCAGAGAGACTAGGGATATATAGCATATTAATCACATACATATTTCATTCTTTGTTTTGATTGATGTCTTGATTCAAAGTGTAAATTGGATTTAAGTGAGGTAGGCTTGTGCAGTTGTCAGCCTTCCTTTCTCTGCCAGAGTCATCCAAGTCCAGGGGCAAGACAACAGTTAAAGTGCCTGGCAATGGATGGAGATGCAGTGGGTAACCTTGGCATCTTCTATTCTTCTATGTCTGATCCTCTTGGAAATCCATAGAACCTGATTTGGCTGCCTTTCCTGGCTATTCAAACAAATTGTTCTCATCCTCCTCATATTCCAGGGGAAGTCTTCATATGCATGGAGTAGACATTCTCCCAAGTCACTGATGGGTTTAAAGCTTGTTGGTTACCCTCTATCTGGCTTAGCCCATTGATTACCCTCCACCTGACTTAGCCCATTGGTTACCCTCTACCTGGATTAGCTCACTGGTTACCCTCTACTTGGTTTAGCCCATTGGTTACCCTCCACCTTACTTAGCCCATTAGTTATCCTCCACCTGGCTTAGTCCATTGGTTACCCTCTACCTGGATTAACCCATTGGTTACCCTCCACCTGACTTAGCCCACTGGTTACCCTACACTTGGCTTAGCCCATTGGTTAACCTCCACCTGGCTTAGCCCATTGGTTAAACTCTATTTGGCTTAGCCCATTGGTTACCCTCCACCTGACTTAGCCCATTGGTTACCCTCTACCTGGCTTAGCCCATTGGTTATCCTCTACTTGGCTTAGCCCATTGGTTAACCTCCACCTGGCTTAGCCCATTGGTTACCCTCTACCTGGCTTAGCCCATTGGTTATCCTCCACCTGACTTAGTCCACTGTTACCCTCTACTTGGCTTAGTCCATTGGTTACCTTCCACCTGACTTAGTCCACTGTTACCCTCTACCTCGCTTAGCCCATTGATTACCCTCCACCTTACTTAGCCCATTAGTTATCCTCCACCTGGCTTAGTCCATTGGTTACCCTCTTCTTGGCTTAGCCCATTGGTTAACCTCCACCTGACTTAGCCCATTGGTTACCCTTTACCTGGATTAGCCCATTGTTTACCCTGTACTTGGCTTAGCCCATTGGTTAACCTCCACCTGACTTTGCCCGTTGGGTACCCTCTATTTGGGGAGGGGGGAGGAATGGGAGAGAAGTGGGAAAAAAAAAGAATGAGACTTAGATTTGTGGGCATAGCTTCTGTGAGAATTTGTTTTTCTTGGATAATCATATTTATTATAATTTGTTACATATTTATAACAAATCATATATATCATATTAGTGTTATATTACAT
>NW_025398949.1:0-1795 GCF_016433145.1 Gracilinanus agilis
CTCTCTCTCTCTCTCTCTCTCTCTCTCTCCCCACTCCTCACCCCCGTCTGTCTCTGCCTCTCTGTGTCTGCCTGTCTCTCACTAAAGCCACTGAGGCTGCCTTCAGCCCCACAGGTGCTGCACATGGAAGGCATTTTTAAAAGAGAATATGACCAGCCTCTCATTCTGTGGAAGTTGTAGCAGAACAATCAGTTGCTACCTAAATTACGCTAATTAGTGCATTTGCATATTGACTGCTCCCTTCTGAACCACTTCTGGCTAGTGAGGCTTCCTGCATGGTAGTGTGAGTACCACATGGGGTGGATATAAAACAGGAGCGAGTCCAAAACCAGCTATTGTCTTGCAGACAATCACTTCTCACCTGATTCTAAGTCTCTACAGTTGGACAAGTTCAAATCAAGTCCCAGGGGGCTGGTTTTCTCCCCATCTTGAGGCTCAGAAATAAATTAGGCCCACAACATCTATACCTAAGGAAGATGATATCAGGGATGCTTGGAAAGACCATGACCAAAAAAGAAAAAAAACCTATACTCCTGATGCCTGGTCTTCCGACATTTCTTTGGTTCAAACCAGAAATTTGATTTTTTCTCTATTAAAATACCAAAACCTCTGAAAGGCAGGACAGTGTATAGCAGAAGTGTCAAATGCTGCACAAAACTCCTGAGTGCCTCTTGAATGATATTAAAATGTAATTGGAAAACATTTAGCAAAACAAATAAAAATACAGGGGACAGCTAGATGGCTCAGAGGATAGAGAGCCAGGCCTAGAGACAGGAGGTCCTGGGCTCAAATTTGGCTTCAGACACTTCCTAGCTATGTGACCCTGGGCAAGTCACTTAACCCCATTGCCTAGCCTTTACTGCCTTTCTGCCTTGGAACCAATACACAGTATTGATTCTAAGGTGGAAGGAAAGGATTTTTTAAAAATAAAATGAAAAGGGGAGCAGCTGGGTGGCTAAGTGGATAGAGAGTCAGGCCTAGAGACGGGAGGCCCTGGATTCAAATCTGGTCTCAGACACTTCCTAGCTGTGGGTCCCTGGGCAAGTCACTTAACCCCCATTGCCCACCCTTACCACTCTTCTGCCTTGGAGCCAATACATTGTATTGACTCCAAGATGGAAGGTAAGGGTTTTTTAATAAATAAATGAAATGAAATGAAAAGGTAAAAATACAATAAAAATATTTACTATCACATTTTAAAACTAAGTCATTATGTGGCCTGCAGGATCCTTATATATGGATTAGTGGCCACCATTTCTATTTGAGTTTGGCACCACTGGTGTAGAGCAGAGTTCTAGACACAGAATAAGGAAGACCTTAGTTTGAACCTGGTTTCTGATACCATTATCAGTTATGTGACTGTGGACACAGACCGACTCTGAGTCTCAGGCCACTCTCTAAGACAATCTTCTCAATTGTACATGGGAGTTTATAACTGGCCCCAAATCATGGATCAGTGCTACACGGATCCTTGCAAGGGCTCTGTTCTTCAGCTATTATCTTATTTCTGGGTTTAGGTCTCTCATTTATGAAATTATGAGATTGTACCAGATTGTATGTAAGGTCCCTTCTAGGTCTACATCATGTGATTCTAAGCAATGATGAATTATTAGTCATTAGAAATCTAATCAAAATAAATTTAACAAATCCTTTACTTGGAGCAAACTTGGAGAGGAAAAAGAAGGAGGCATCAAAAGGGAATGAGGAAGGACAGCTAGGTGGCTCAGGGGATAGAGTCAGATGGTCCTAGCTGTGTGACCCTGGGCAAGTCACTTAACCCCCATTGCCTAGCCCT
>NW_025398950.1:0-4554 GCF_016433145.1 Gracilinanus agilis
ATACTGGGTATTGGTTCTAAGGCAGAAGAATGGTAAGGGCTAGGCAATGGGGGTTAAGTGACTTGCCCAGGGGTCATAGAGCTAGGAAGTGTCTTCCAATTTCTTTTATATGTGATGATAACCCTTTAAAGATGAGATGACCACAGTAATATTCCACCTCAGTTTTTCTTTTCTCATGGCTAAATATCCTAGTTCCTCATATGGCACAAACTCAAAGCCTTTTCTTTAGTTGCTTTCTCTGGGCTCTCTCGAGCTTTTCCTATCTTTCCTAAAATGTAACATCTAGAACAAAGCAAAATATTCCAGATATGGTCAGAGTTGGGCAAAGTACATGTAGACTTGGACTCTAGACTTTTCTTGATGTAGCTGAAGTCTGCATTTCTTCCTTGGCCACCATTTCACGTCATTGGCTCACCTCCAGCTTGTGGTCCTTCTGGTCTTTGTTAGTCTACTGTGACTAGTCACAACATCCCCTTGTACTTCAGATCTTGACTTTAGAAATCTAAATTTTTTTATATTTGTTCTTGCTAAGTTTTTTTCTTTTTACATATCATAGATTTTTAGATTGCCTAAGTCTTTTTCAATCCTGACTCATCCATTGCTAGCTCTCTCCCATGGGTGGCTAGCATAAAGAAGTATAGGATCTGGAGTCAGGAAAACCTGAGTTCAAATTCAGCCTCAGATACTTGATGTCATCAATAGTAGTAGTGTGCTCTCTTATTTTATCACTACTCTTTTTGGTCACCACTTCTAAAAAAAAGCCAGACTAATAAGTTCTTAGTTTCTCCTTTCTAGGCCAGAGCTAGGCAGCAGCCCTCTCTATTCACCGCTATCATTGTAAAATCTATTCCAAGTAGCAACTTTAATTTGTTTTTGCTCATTTTCTTTCCTAAGGTATTGCTAATTAAAAAACAAACAAAAAATCCAAGACCCTTTGTTGTTCCTTGACTTTTTTTTTTTTGCCAGCCTCTGTTCAATCTAAGCTTAGCACTCCTGATACTATTCTTTTTTAAAATAGATTTTTATCTATATTGTTAAACATTACCCAATTACATGTAAATTTTTTAGCATTCATTTAAAAAATTTTGAATTTCAAATTCTTTCCTTCCCTCTCACCTCACCTGGATCCACCGAGAAGGTAAACAATGTGATATCCATTAGTATTTCCATATTAGCTATATTGCAAAAGAAAACATGAACACACACACACAAAACCAAGAAAAAAGAAAAAAGTAAAATAAACATGCTTTAGTCTGCACTCAGAGCTCATCAGATCTCTCTTTTTCTCTGGAGATGGATAGCATTTTCCATCATGAGTCTTTTGGAATTGCCTGGGATCATGGTCTTCATCAGAGTAGCCAAGACTTTCATGGTTGACCATTCACATGATATAGCCATTACTATTGGACACTATTCTTGCAATACAGTTCTGCATTCTGGCATTTATTCTCCATTGCCTACCCTTGTTTTTTGTCTTCTATTAGGCCTTTTAAGAATCCAAATTGGATTCATCCTTCGTCCTGCCCTTGGACTCCTTCCTACCTCTTTCTCTGGGGGTCCTCTTGTGGACTTTACCAAGGAGCAGGACTTCAAGAAGGTGTTTGAGATGATAAGAGAAATCAAGAGATTCAAGAGGGAAAAAAGCTAAAGAAAAGAACCACAGAGCTAGGGCTTAAAGAGACCTCAAAGGTCACTCTCTCAATTTTCCTTATTCTATAAATGAAAAAATGAAGACCAGAAGAGATTGACTTTCCCAAGTCATAAGAATCAGATGAGAAGTTCATAGAAAAGGGAAACCTGGGGGGTGGGGCATCTAGGTAGCTCAGTGGATTGAGAGCCAGGCCTAGAGATGGCAGGTCCTGGGTTCAAACCTGGCCTCAGACATGTCCTAGCTGTGTGACCCTGGGCAAGTCACTTAACCCCCACATTGCCTAGTCCTTACCGCTCTTCTGCTTTGGAACCAATACACAGTATTGATTCTAAGATGAAAGGAGAGAGTTTAAAAAAAAAAGAAAAGAGAGACCTTAATTCGTACTGAGGTACATGCCGTGTGGAAACAAGATTTTACCATCTGGAATGCTAGATGTTTTATTGAACTGTTGATGTAGCCCTGTTAATATTGTACTGATTGCATTTGTAAATTCTGGATTGCTTGAAGGTAGTGACTATGTCAATTTAATTCATTTTGGGGGGTCCTCTATTTTCTCCTTTTTCTTAACTTGTTTTTTGGGGTTCTGCCTCTGCTCACCCTAATACTATTCTTACAGGATAGCATCATACTTTTTTTCATCCTTCATTATCTCCTCTTGATTCTATCTTCTACATATGTCTTTTAAAACTCTATGTTGGTTGGTAATTACTGGACTTTATTCCTTCTGTTGCTTGCCCTTGGACTCCTTCCTACCTCCTGCTCTGGGGTCCATTCACCCTCTGGTCAACTCACAGACTTCACTTAAGAGGAGGTTCTGTCTCTCTCCATCTCTGTTTCTTTGTCTCCCCCCTCAGTTTTGAGGCAGTGAGTTATAGTAGAAAGAACATTAGACATTCAGTTATTTGTTGAGTTTGAATGGTTCTGTCACTATTTCTGTGATGGTGGGCAAGACACTCGACTTATTAAAGCCTCAATTTTCCTCCTCTTTATGTGAAATATATATACTATGTATATTAAATTTCCAAGGGCTGTGATCTTATTTTCCCAGCCCACAGTTATCTCTTCTTGTGAAACCCTCTGGCAATCCTATGCCTTAGGGTTCATAGGAGCTCTGTTCCACAGGGGGATGGAATGAAGAAGTGTAGGGTCTGGAATCAGGAAAATCTGAGTTCAAATGCAACCTCAGACACTTGAAGTCATTAATAGTAGTAATGTGCTCTCTTAATTGATCACTACCCATTTTGGTCACCACTTCTAAAAAACTATTAGTTCTTGTTCTCTCCTTTCTAGTCCAGAGATAGGCAGCCCAGGGGAAGGGGTCCATAAGCTTCATCAGACTGGCAAAAGGGAAAATGAAGCAAAAAAATAATAATAAAGAAATCTCTAATGGAGCCCAGGCATTTCACTGATGAGGAACTTGAAGCAAAGTGAAGTTAAATGACTTGCATCAAGGATGATGTGAACTCAGATCCTCTGACTCTAAAACCAGAGTTCTTTGTAATGGAAGATATGCTGCCTCTCTGTATCCATCTTTACAGTTTATAAAGTTCCAAAATATTTACATCTCCCCTGTCTCCCAAGATAGGGAGGACCTTTATATAATAAGTCTATTTTCCTTTAGACCCTCCACAAAGCCCTATTTCCAAGCAACCGTAAGTGTCTCTGCATAAATAATTGATCAGAATAGCCTAAGAAAAAGAAGGATGATGCATGTGCAGAAGGCATGGGGGGGTGTATATGGCTTTCAAGAGGAGAATCAGTGAGGCCTGGATATTAAGGCAAAAGTTGAAGGAACTGCTGAGAAGGGGACCACACCAACTGGTCTAGGTTGTGGGGAAAGCTAGAGAAACAATAAAGAAAAAGGCCAGTAGAGGCTGAAGAAAGGAGCAAAAAAGAGATAGGAGAGATTTACTAAATATATCCTGCTTAGGAGGGGATTGTGGAGAGGAGAGGACCGGTCACATTGTCCCTGACCTTTCCTCCATGCTTCTAGCCCTTGCTTTCTCTTTACAGCCTATTTCTCTGTGAAGTGGGAGAAGCTGATGCCCTTGTACCCCTGGCTTGTTCTAATTTCTTTTGTGAAGTACTTCCATTTCTGCAGACAACGGTTTTCAAGGGCTACTGAAGCTGACCACAAGGATATGATCCTGAGGCCCTGCTGCCCCCCAAGAATTGGGGGAGACGCTTTGAGTCCACTTTATGGACGCTTCTGGTCTTTGCAGTCCCTTCATTCACGGTGGCCCAGGCAGCTTTCCTGCGAGCATCTAGGTCTGAGGACTCAGAAGGTGCTCAGCATCAGCAACCATGTTAGTTACCCAGCTGCTGCCGTCTTGTTGGCTGGATCCATCTTTCAATATGGGACAGGTGGATACCTGACACTGATGCTGATCTGGCCTATTCCAGAAAGTCTATCTCATGCTCCTAGAGCAGACCATCCCTGGACACCTAAACCCAACCCAGGGTTTGTGATTTCCAACAATGATGGACTCTGAAGGTTAGGTTTGTAACTAGAATTGCATTCTGAGTGAATATCACCAAAAGTGCCCTGAAACTAGCTTTTAAAGACTAATTCAATTGGATGTGTGTGTGTGTGTGTGTGTGTGTGTGTGTGTGTGTGACCTCAGAACTTGGGACCTTAAGATACTAACGATCTGCTAGAGGGGATATCCAGATAGGTCTAAGCTGGAGAAGAAATTTCCTTAGGTAAAATGATAGTGGTAGTGGAGAATCATGCCATCTAGTAGATTTTTAATTTAATTTTAGCTTTCTAATTTTAACCAAAGGTTCTTGCTAGGTAGGTTTTAACTTAGTTATTTCTACATGTTTAAGAAGTATAATTTATTTATTATACTTATTATATATACTCATATATAATATTATAATTATATTTATAATATATTATT
>NW_025398951.1:0-8810 GCF_016433145.1 Gracilinanus agilis
TCTTTCTTCTCCCCCCACCACTTCCATTGGTTTAAGTATCCTCTCTCTGTCAGTGATTCCCAGATCTCCATGTTCAGCTTTAGTCTCTCCTCAAAGCCTCCATTCTGTATCATAAACTGCCCGGTGGGCATTTCAAACTGGATATCCTGGTGATGTCTCAAACTCCCCTAGATCAGAACTCGTCATCCTTCTCCCCAGCCTCTAAGCCACAGCTCAGCCAAACTTCCCACTTCCCTTTCAGTTTCACAGCTTTGTAACCTCCCTCATATCCTCAGTGTCCCTCACACTTGTCACATCTTGCCATTTCCACCTCTATAAAACTTCACTCTGTTTCAGGCCCTCATCATATCTCACTTAGATTGTTCTTTTTAAACCCTTACTTTCTGTTCTAGTGACAACTCTAAGACATATGGGCAAGGGCTAGGCAAATGAAGTTGAGTGACTTGCCCAGGATCACGCAGCTGGGAAGTGTCTGAAGCCAGATTTGAACCCAGGTCCTTACAACTCTAGGAGCTCTATCCACTGTGCCACCTAGCTGCCTCTCTCATTTAAATTATGTCACTATTGACATCCTTACTTCAGTTTCTTTTCTACTGCAGCCCATCTCCCACACAGCTACTAGAGTGGTTGTCCTGCACGGATATGATCATGTCGTTCCTCTCCACATTCAATAACAGTAGCTCCCTCTTGCCTCTAGGATCAACTATAGCTTTTAATGCCCTTCACAGCCTGGACTTGCCTTCTCTCTCCAGGCTCATTTGACATAGATTCTTTATTCTGTCATCCAACCAAAGTGGCTTTCTTTCTCTGCTTCACACATAGTAGTGCTCCATCTTCCGTCTCTGGGTCTTTACCCCATTACTGAAATATACTCTTTCTTCATCTTCTCCTCAAACTATCCCTTTCTACCTTCAAGACATAGTATTAGTAGTACCTTCTGCACCACAGTTTCCCTGAGCTCCCTAACGGCTAGTACCACCCTTCCTCCATTCCTCTCTTGTCCTGAACTTCTCTGTATTTGCTTGTATTTGTTTTCTTTATATGTCTCTTTATGTAGTTGGTATTCCCTTGTTAGAATGCAGTAGAATTGTCCTTGGAAATAGGGATTCTTTCTTTCTTTGCATTTGTAACTTCAGTGTCTAGCTCAGTGCCTGTCATCATTTGAAAAATACTTGTTGGGGGCAGCTGGGTGGTTCAGTGGATTGAGAGCCAGGCCTAGAGACAGAAGGTCCTGGGTTCAAATCTGGCCTCCGACATTTCCTAGCTGGGTGACCCTGGGCAAGTCACTTCACCTCCATTGCCTAGCCCTTTCTGCTCTTCTGCCATGGAGCCAATGCACAGTATTGATTCTAAGATGGAAGATGAGGGTTTATTAAAAAAATACTTGTTGACTGAAGATGAGTCAGCAAAGGAGACAGTGGAGGAATGGGTAGAGAGGTAAGATGAGAATCAAGAAAGTATGGCATCTCTAAAGTTAAGGGAAGAGAGCGCAAGAGAGATCAGGAACTGTGGCTGAGCTAAACTTTCTATCTCTCTCAGCACCCTAGCTTAATGCTGTGTACACAGTAGGACCTTGAGAAGTGTTTATAGAATAGCTAGGAGGGAGGAAGTGAGGATTGCCAGATGCTAAGGAGAGGGCAAAGAGGGCAAGCATTGAAAAAAAAAGGAAAAAAAGGCAAGTGAATTTATTTTTTCCCTGAGTTATCCATGCAAAACATGTCTTCATATTGTTCATTTTTGTAAGAAAATAATCATAGAAAACCAAAACCCCTAAATAAACTTAAGTGAAAAATTGCATGCTTTGATCTGTATTCCAACTGCAACAGTTCTCTCTCTAGTGGTGGAGAGCATTCTTTGTCCTAAGTCCCTCAGAATTGTCCTGGATCACCGTATTGCTGTTAGTAAGAGTCTATCACAATCGATCATTCCACCATTTGCCGTTGCTCTGTATGATGTCTTCCTGGTTCTGCTTATCTCACTCTGCATCCGTTCATGTAGCTCTTTCCAGCTTTTTCTGAAATCATCCTGTTCATCATTCCTTAGAGCACAATAGTATTATTCCATCACCATCACATACTACAATTTGTTCAGCCATCCCGCAATTGATGGACATCCCTTTAGTTTCCAGTTCTTTGCCATCACAAAAAATATTTTTGTACAAGAAGGTCCTTTCCCCCTTTTCTTGGATCTGTTTGGGATATAGATCTGGTAATGGTATAAACGGATCGAAGGGTATGCATTGTTTTATAGCCCTTTGGGCATAGTTCCAAATTGCCCTCCAAAATGGCTGAATCTGTTCACAACTCCAACAGCAATGCATTAGCGTCCCAATTTTATAGCAGTTGAGGAGGTCTTTGGTGGCCTTGGAAAGAGCAACTATAGCCAATTGGTGGCCAAAGGGCAGAGGAGAAGAGAATCATAGGATACAGAAGAGTTCTTCAAGAAGTTAGTCAAGTCAGAGAAATGAGAAAGTAGTCAAACTGGGTAGACTAGTCAGAGTTATTTTTTAAGGATAGAGGAGACACACATATCTATGGGCAGAAGAGAAGGACCCAGTGCAGATGGCAACATTGAAGGTATACATCAGAGGGGCAAAGGTCCTTGGGATGAGGAAAGGACATGGAATCCAAAACTAAAATAGGAATTAGGCCTATTAAGTTTTTGTTCAGTTGTTTTTCAGTCATGTCTGACACTTCCTAACTCCATTTGGGGTTTTCTTGGCAAAGATATTGGAGTGGTTTGTCACTTCCTTCTCTAGCTCATTTTGTAGATAAGGAAAATGAGGTAAATTGGGTTAAGTGACTTGCCCAGCATCACACAGTGTCTGAGGCCAGTTGAACCTAGGAAGATGAGTCTTCCTGACTCCAGGTCCAATACTCTTTCCACTACAGTGCCACCAAGCTGCCATGTATTAAGAAGTAAGGATGCTTATGCAGCTATGACCAACCGGATGAAGAAGGGAATATATGAGAATAATGTAAATTTTTGAACCTGGAGATGGAGAAGTGCAGAAGATTCAATGGATAGCCTTTATGTCTTCGGTGAAGTGATCGGGCCTTCTACTTATAAGAGGAGAGGTGATGGTGGTGCTAGGGGCTGGAGGACCTAGGACAGTGATGGGCAAACTATGGCCTGCGGGCCAGATGCAGCCCCCTGCAACCCTATTCGGATGCGTGACATTATTCCTAATCCTAATACAATGAGTAGGATACAATACAATGAAACTTGGAAAGAGTTGCCTTAGAAACAGACTGACAGATGAGCATTTCCTTTCCTTTGCCCCCACTTTAAAAAGTTTGCCCATCACTGGACTTGGAGGACTTGGAGGATGTATACCACTGATTAAGTGGTCAGAGCGGGGTGAGTTGCAGAGGACTGACTTATGATGCAGAACCCTGAACATGCCTACTGTATTTGTCCATAGACAAATGCCTTCTGGAATCTGGGCATATTATAGATTAAGAAGACTCTTGGATATATAAGTCAAGAGGCCAGGATTCTACCTTGAACCCTGCACCGAACTCATTGTGTAGCTTCAGTCAAGGCCCTTCTGCTCTCTGAGTCTCTCTTCCTTTCTCTGCAAAATTAGGGAGTGAGACTACTAACACCGACTTATTATTGGAAGGATCCTTGAGGGGTCATCTGGTCTAACCATCTCAGTTTACAGAAGAGGAACCGGTGACCCCAAGGGTTGTGTGACTTGCCTAGGATCACACAGCTGTAAATAGCAAAGTCAGGAATCGAATCCATATCCTCCAATTTCAAATCCAACATACTTTCCACTGTACTACCTGGCCTAGATGAGCTCTTTAGTGTCTCTTCCAGTTCTGATGGCCTATGTATCTTTCTTCTCTGCCTCTTTAGCATTTCCACTCAGGACTCGGGAGGTGAAGAAAAAAGTCTGGTCTCTCAATCATTGGGGGAAGATACATTTTGTATTTCAAATCTGTCTGAGGAGGGATTATCTGATTTCTGAGATACCGTGTACCCCAGAGTTAATCCTTCTGCTCTTGGCGTGGAATTTTAAATCAAGTTAAATTTGAACTCCATAACTGTGTTGCCCAGGGGGTCAAAGAAATAGAAAGAACACTGCATTTTCACTCTCTTAGTGGGGTGGCTATTTTTTTCCTTTTTTTAAATTTGGTCAGTGAATGAATTTGGGGTCCATAAAAACACAGGATTATCATCCCCAGAGGCAGCAGAAAGAGCCAGGAGTTTCAGGTAGTGAGAGAGATTTGGACTTTCAAACTGAATAATGGTAGCCTGGCCTGAGACCTTGCGGAGTTTGGCAAACAAAGGTGGGCCTTAGCCCCTTAGTTGCTGAAAAGTCTCTGTCCCTGCCCTCTTGGGTGGAAATGGAGGAGGAAGGTACTGATGGCTATTTGGCTGAGCAAGAAGGCAAAAATGAGAAAGTCGGACCAAATCGTCCCTACAGCATATCCGACCTTTTCCCCCCACCTTAATCAATCTCTTCTCCTTTGGTGCTTGTTGGCATTTTCTGACTTTGGGCCTCCAAGAGTCTCAAGAGATTATGTCCCTGTGTAGTCCGCCCATTATGCCTCGGTATATTATGTAGGTAGCCCTCTATGATGTCTTCTCTCTGAGGACTGGCTTAGCTAAACTGGGAGGTCAATTTACCCCTACATGAGATTTATCATGACCACGTTCATAGTAAGTCACAGAAGAACATACTAACTTGTGGCGGGCTTAGCCTCCATGGCAATCAATCAGTAGACCAGATACAACAGGGTTGAAGTCGTATCGGTCAGTCAACAAGCATTTATCAAATATCTACTATGCGTTAGGCACTATGCTAAACACTGGGGTTACCAAGAGGATCAAAGATGGAGTCTGCCCTCAAGTAGTGTATAGTCTAATGGGAGGAGACAATATACACGAAAGTATGTACGAACAAGATATATACAGGGTAAGTTGGAAATGCTCTTAGAGAGAAGGCAATGAGATTAAGGAGGACTTCTTCTTGCAGAAGGTGGGATTTTAGCTGAGATTTGAAGGAAGCCCAAAATACCAGGAGACAAAGATGAGGAGGGAGAAAGTTCCAGTTTAAAGGGTCAGCCAATAAAAATGCCCAGGCAGGAGATGGAGTGTTGTGGTTCAAGGAAGAGAAAAGAGGCCAATGTCACTGGATCGCTGAGTATGTGGGAAGATGGGCGTATAAGGTATAAGAAGACCAAAAAGGTAGGAAGAGGAGGGGATATAAAGGGCTTTAAATGCCACACAGAAGGCTTAATAAGATAGGGCTCCTTTATTCATGGTTTCTCTTTCTATGGTTTTAGTTATCCCTGGTCAACCCAAAGCACTGCAAGTCTGCCTTCGAAGGGCTAGAAGTCTACCCACAAAGCACTGCAAGTCTACCTACAGCAGCACTCTATGCCTCAGTGAGTATGGGGTGAGCATGAGGGTAAAAACGAGAAAGCTGGACCAATGTTGGCTCTCCTCTGCTTCCACTTTCCTTTATGATTTTCTTGGATGGGATGTGGAAGGCCATGGAACCCCAAGCCAAGGGGTGGGAGTGGTGAGAGAAAACACATCTAGATGGGGGTCAGCAGGGGTTCACTTATATCTGTGCTTTCAGCCATCCATAGTTTTCAGTCAGCTCCCTCCCTCAGACAGCTAAGTGGAGGATGACTTAAAGTGGTCCAAGACTTGAGGAAAGAAGAGCAAGCAGGAAGCTATGGCAACAATCCAGGCGAGAGCTGAGGAGGACAGGATTATATATGAGAGAATTGGAATGACAGATGGGACAATCTACTGGAGAAGATAGGATGAAATGGGATCATGTGCCCCCAGGGGTGTTAGCGTTGGCAAGAAGAAGGGCCATGGCTTCATGCGAGAGGGCCGAGTGAGATGAGGAAGAGCGAGCTCTCTGTGAATGGCACTGATTTTTTTCGATGAACTATGAGGTAATGTTCTAAGAGAGTAGGAGAATTGGGAGCCATGGGACAGTTGAGGAGAAATCAAAACTATTTGACAAAACTCCTGGTATGAGTGGGATTGTGAGTCAGGGGGGTGTAAAAGGATCACCTTGCTGCAGTGAGGGCCCAGTTGAGATTATGTGATACAAACTCATAGTGGACCCAGTCAGCATATTTTCTTGATTTTCTCCAATTCTGCTCAGAGGAAATAAGTAGGAGTGAAGGCCATCTATGGTAGGAGTATTAATCCAAGGCTGATGCTAGGCACAGTAAGAGTTTCAATAAGAAAAGGGGGCAAAGGACTCAGTGAGAAGAGGACCTTGTAGAGTTCCCTAACTGGTAGACATTTAGAGTTTAGTCTGGGGTACAACTTGTATACGAGTGATGACATAGTTATCATAGTATCGCAGTGGATAGAGCACTGGGTCTGGAGTTAGGAAAACCTGTGTTCAAATCCAGTTTCTGATAGTTATTAACTATGTGACCTTGAGCAAGTCACTTGTTGTTTCCCTTAATTTCCTCAACTGGAGAAAATAACAGTACCTACCTCCCAGGGTTGTTGTGAGACCACACGAGGTAATATTCGTAAAGTGCTTAGCATAGTGCCTGGCATATAGTAAGTATTATGCAAGTACCAGGTATTTATGTGTATTTTTTTACTTGCATAATTGCTAAAAATAAGAAGGAAAGGTGGGTAGAAGTTCCTATGTGTAAGTACGCCATGCATTAGGGAAGGGAACTTCTTGGTTGGAGGAGAGTCTTCAGGGATCTGCCTGCTAATGGTGAGAGCCCAGGTGAAGGGTAGAATGGTGCCTGCCCTCCCAGAGCTCAGAATTGATAGGGAATAGGACACCGATACTGGTAATTATGCTCGACTATTTCAGGGCTCTGTCGTTTCACTAATGTTGGGGACTTCTGCTAATGATACTGATTGCAGCTCTCTTTTTAACTTAAGAGATGGGCTTTGAGAGTTGCACAGCATTTAAGAGCCTGTGATTACGCAAAGCCAGAAACCCGTTGAAAGAGTGAGGCAAAGGGCCACACGAACAATCCCCAGGGTCACCAGAGAAGAAATACATCAGCAAGCCTGCAATCGTGGAGCCATGAGTTACTCCTCCATATGTGTGTACCCATGGCCCTGGGCTCCCTACTTGTCTGCTTCCATCTCTGTCTCTGTAGTCTGCTAGTTGACCGACTGGCTGTGTATTTGGGGGCAGTTTGCCCCAGGTTTATGGGGGAAGAAGATGTTGACTTGCTACTTTCCTTACTACGAAATGGCTTTGCTTAGGAGGAGTAGGGACCTGGTCACCTTCATCAGGAGGTATTGGAACAGGAGGCTTATAGACAGTAATCCACGATCTGGGTGTTAGCACCGAGATGAAAGCAAGAATTTGTGGGAGCCAAGGGAGAAGGGTGTTCTTCGTGGAGGGGCGTTAGGGAAAGTTGCCCCGAGGATATGCCATTTGAGCTGGGCTTTCAGTAGGTAAAGGAGATCAGCAAGGACCCTGCAGGAAGAGTAAGGGAAAATATGAGCAAAGGTACTCAAGGTGCATGTGTTCTACCCTCAGCCAGTTTGGCTGCAGTGGATTATTGGGATTTAATGGGAGGAGGATGGACAGGCAGGTGAGGCAGTGGATGGAGTGCTTGGGTCTAAGTCCAGGAAGACTCATCTCACTAAGTTCAAATCTATCCTCAGACGATAGCCGTATGACCCTGGGCAAGTCACTTCATGCTGTTGGCCTCAGGTTCTTCATCTGTAAAATGAGCTGGAGAAGGAAATGGCAAACAACTCCAGCATCTCTGCCAAGAAAACCCCAAATGGGGTCATGAAGGGTCAGCATGACTAAAAACAACTGAACAACAACAGTATTAGGCAGAAGGGAAGGGAGCAAGTATCTATTAAGCACCTACTATGTGCTAGGTACTGTGCTAAGGCCTTTACAAATATTACTTAATTTAACCCTCACCACAACCCGAGCTGGGGGGAGAGGGAGGCTTTTATGGTCTTCATTTTACAGTTGAAGAAACTGACCCTCAGAGAGGGTAAGGGACTTATCCAGGTCACACAGCTAGTAAGTGTCTGAGGCTAGATTGGTACTCGGGTCTTCTGACTCCAGGCCCGGCACTCTATCCATTGAACCCCCTAGAACTAGAGCTGGAAGATACCTCAAAGACTCTCTTATTCAATCCACTCATTTTATAGAGGAGGAAACTGAGGCCCATGGAGGTGAGGTGACTTTTACAAGGTTGCTCATAGAAGGACAGATCTAGAGCTGGAAGGGACCTCGGCAGCCATCTAAGCCAACTCCCTCATTTGACAGAGGAGGAAACTGAGGCTTGGAGATGAGACGTGACTTTGCCCAAGGTCATACAGCTATTACATGTCAGCCACAAGGGTTTTTGACTTGAGGTTCATTGCTCATTTCCTAGCTAAACAAACTTGTCCCCATTACCTCCCGGCTAAAGTAAGAGAACCTCAGGCTGGTGTTCAAGGCCCTCCCCAAACTCGCCCCAAGCCAGCTCTCCAGGCTTATCTCCCCAGTACAGCCCTCCATGAATGACAGCTCCTATTTACCTTCCACTCCAGACAAGCCAGGCTGGGCAGTCTCAAGCATGTTTACTTGCTAAAGCAGCCGGGAGAAGTGCATGGTAACCACTGCCATGGAATCCTTCTGGAGAGCAGAAAGGGGAGAGCTGATATTCTGAACGGAGCAGAGCGATGGAGGGAGGGAGGGAGCCAGGGGACAGACAGATGGACACAGAGACACATGGGGGAGAAAGAGGAGACATAGTGTGTTTGCATGATGGAGAGACAGAGAGAGACAGAGGAATCAGAGAGAGAGAGAAAGAGAGACAGAGACAGAGACAGAGAGA
>NW_025398952.1:0-1530 GCF_016433145.1 Gracilinanus agilis
GAAAGAAAGAGAGAGAGAGAAAGAGAGAGAGAAAGAGAAAGAAAGAAAGGGAGGAAGGGAGGAAGGAAGGAAGGAAGGAAGACAAAGAAAGGGAGGGAGGGAGAGAGGAAGGGAAAGGAATTTTGGGATTTTCTTGAATCATTGTACTGCTGAGAATAACTAAGACCTTTACATTGGTTTATCAAACAATATTGTTTTTACTGTGTGCAATGTGCCGCTGGTTCTGCTCCCATCATTTTGTATCAGTTCACGAAAGTCTTTCTACATTTTTTTCCCTCTGAAGTCATCTGGTTCATCATTTACTATATCATAATAATATGCCATTTACAACCATAAGCCACAATTTGTTCATCCATTCCCCAGTGGATGGACAATTCTTCAATTTCCAATTTTTTGCTACTACAAAAATATCTGTTTTAAATATTCATGTCCAAATAGGTCCTCTCCCCTTTTTTAGATCTCTTTGGGATACAGATATAGTAATGATATTAATGGATGAAAAGGCATGCAGAATTTTAGAGTCCTTTGGTCATAGTTCCAAATTGGTCTACAGAATGGTTGGATCAGATGACAATTCTTTCAAATGTGTATTAGTGTCCCAATTTTCTCTCATCCCATCCAACATGCATCATTTTCCCTTTCTGTCATATTGACTAATCCAAATGGGATACTTCAGAATTGTTTTACTTCAAATTTCTCTAATCAAAAGTGATTTTGAGCATTTTTCATATGGCTAGAGATAGCTTAAATTTCTTTCTCTGAAAACTGCCGGTTCATATCCTTTGACCATTTATCAACTAGAGAATGACAGTGACTTAGTTCTTTAAATATTTGAGAAACGAAATCTTTATCAGGGATAGTTGTAATTCCCACTCCCCCCAGATTTCTGATTTCCTTCTGATCTTGGTTACATTGGTTTTATTTATATCAAAACTTTTAAAAATTAATAATCAAAATTATCCATTTTGTATCTTTTTATGATTATATCTATCTCTTGTTTGATCACAAATGCCTCCCTTATTCATAAATCTTATTGAAAAAGAAATTATTCCGTGTTTCCCAAATTTCCATAAGATATCTGTACCCATGTTGACCTTATCTTGGAATACAATGTGAGGTGTGTTAGTCTATCCCCCAGTTTCTAACATATTGCTTTCTAGTTTTCACAACAAAGTTTCTCAAATAGTGAGTTCTTGTCCCAAACGATTGGATCTTTTGATTTTTCAAATACAAAATTAATATGGTCATTTATTTCTAGGTATTTTGTACCTAATTCACTCTATTTCTTAGCCAGGACCAGTTTGTTTTATTATTACCACTTCATAATAACGTTTGAAGTCTGCTACTGCTAGGCCACCTACCTTCACATTTTCAAAAAATTTCATTTATTTCCTTGATACTCTTGACCTTGTATTCTTCCAGATGAAATTTGTTATTATTTTTCTAGCTCCATAAAACAATTTTTCAGGCAGTTTGATTGATATGGCACTAAATAAGTAAATTAATTTAGATAGGATTGTCATTTTTATT
>NW_025398953.1:0-11754 GCF_016433145.1 Gracilinanus agilis
GTGTGGAGGGGGTGGGGGTGGGGCGGTTGCTCAGCTCGCGATTGAGTGAGTGAGAGCCCTTTTTAGCTTGGAAATGTCTCGATTCCACGTACCTTCCACGCTGTGCCCTGTTGTGGGGTTCCTCCGTTCGTCTGGACTTGTTTTTATGTCCCCTTGAGGAGTTTTGTATGTTTCGGTCAGGAGAGGTTAAGAGCTGCTTCTTACTCTGCCGCCATCTTAACCCGGAAGTCTGTATCAGGCAGTTTTGCAGAAATACATTGGATTTTTTTTCTTTGTGAAATTCTTTGTTAGAATGGATGACTCACCGGGTAAGAGAAAGGATATTGACAGAGGCAGAAATAAAGGTGATGTAAGAACAAAAGATATCGATAAGAGGAAAAACTTACAACAAAAATCAAAATTGCAGAGTCTCTTTAGTCCTCCTCCAATTTAACTAAATTCTCAGTAGACTAATAAACAGAACAAAAATAATATAAATTATGATGGCCAGAAGTGAAGGACATTCCAGATGTGAGCTGAGGGCAATGGGGTTATTACTTTCATGATTGTAGACATAATGCAGCCCAGTGAAGTCTAAGCTCACAGTTTTCTTGCCTAGGAATCACTATTCATTTATATTAGCCTTTCTATCCTCTAAAATATTGACATCCTCTTCAGGTGAATTACTGTTGGCCCAAACTTCTCCCATCTTGTACTTGTGAAGTTGATTTTCTAAGAGTAAGGCTTTAGCTCATCCTGAGTGAATTGTATCTTGTTAGATTAGGCTGACTGTTCTAGGCCATTGAGTTCTTTTTGAAGTCTGTCATCCAGTGTATTGGCCAACCCTCCCAATTTGGTGTCATCTCCACCATTTTAGATGACAAGCAGGCCATCTAAGGGTTTAACTGAGTCATTGACAAAGATGTGGAATAGAGCAGGATGGAACCCTGATCCTTTGGTCCTTCCTTCACTAATGACCTCATTCCAATGTGATATCGAGCCATTAGGGACTATATCTTGGGCCAGCCATTCAACTAGTTTGGTGTCTCTCAAATTGTACTATCCTCTAGCTTCCATCTCTTCATGTCTTACAGCACAGCAAAAGGAGACTGTCAAAAAGTTTTGCTAAAATCTAGGTAAACTATGTGTGCATATCTGCCCTGTTCACCTGCCATATAATAACCTGTCCAGAAGGGAACCCAGGTATTCCAACTCCACATTCGGTGCTCTTTCTACTACACCTGACTATCTCCCTTTGCAATACAAAGTGCCTGCCTGGGGTGTGGGTCCTGAGATCTCTTGTGGCCATGCCCTAATGCCGGTCGATCTTGAGGGCTGGAAACCACCTGCAAGTTAGCTTCAAGGCACCTGATGCCATCTTCTTACTTAACATGCGATCATAGATAGCGTGCTTGAGTATGCTGGATTTGGAATAAAAAGAATGCATATGGTAGCCCCAGCTCTACTATGTGACCCGAGACAAAAGTGCCTTTCCTTGTCTGGACCTCATTTTTCTCCTCTTGAAAACGAAGGCATTGGGCTGAATGGCCAAGGGCCACCCTCTCCCTCTAAGTCTATGAAATCTCTGAGACTATGCTGAGCAAACACCGCCCATTTACAGTTGGAGCTTGAGCAGAGAGCAGGGGCCGCAGAAGGCAAGCCGGGCAGGATCGTCCTTCTACTTTGTCCTGCCAGGGGAATGGATATCTGGAGAGGATCCTCCTGGACTGACCCCTCATCTGGCCCAATCAGAGCACGCAGTAACCACTCCAGACAAAAGGCAGATCAACAGCCTGCAACTTCATGATGATGATAGCTTCCTGTTTAATGGAGCAAACACGGAGAACCCAGTGGGGCTCATTGATGCTAGGCTGGTGGCACACGGGAGGGGATTTGCCACAGCCTCTGAGTTTGCCAGCACTAATAAGGTGGGCGGGAAGGCTGCTTCAGTGCTAGACTTGAGGGATTTCACTGATAAAGCTTCTCATAGGATCACAGATTTAGACCTTGAGGAGCCCTTACAGAATTTCCATGAGATGAGGAGCATGAGGCCTATGGAGGTTCAGTGACTTGCTCAAGATGACATAGTAAGTAACAGAGACAAGATTTGGACCCAAGTTCCTTGACTCTGAATCTAGCACATTCTCCATTATGGCATCATCTTGAATTTCTTCATGTCCACTGGATCAACTTATCCTGTCTCTTTCATCTTTAAAAAGCATTTACTTCAGTGATTCCCAAAGTGGGCGCCGCCGCCCCCTGGTGGGTGCTGCAGTGATCCAGGGAGGCGGTGATGGTCACAGGGGCATTTATCTTTCCTATTCATTGCTATTAAAATTTTAAAAAATTAACTTCCAGGGGGCTAAGCAATATTTTTTCTGGAAAGGGGGCGGGAGGCCAAAAAAGTTTGGGAACCACTGATTTACTTGGACCAGTCATCCTGCAGTATATTTTTCTTTCTCCTTTTGTAGTCAGACTTCTTAAAACAAATGTTTATACTAATTGCCTCAACTTCCTTGACTTCTTTCTATTCACTTCTCAGCTCCTCCTAATTGGTTTCCGATCTCAACATTCAACTGAAACTTCTCTTTGGAAGGTTAGCAATGATGTCCCCTCCCCCATTCTTTTTTGCTAAGCTTGACGGTCTTTTCTAAGCATCCATTCTTTTTTTTTACCTCTTTGCAGCTTTTGACATCCCTTTCTACCAGTTCCTTTTCTCTTTCCTTCCCAATCACTTCTTGCCTGGATGACTGTAATAGCTTCCTAATTGGCTTCTCTTCTCCTTAGGTAACCCCCCTTCCCCCAGCCACCAAATTAATATTCAAATTAATAAACAGACAGTGCTGTTTGACCATGCTATTTACATGCTCAAAAATCTTCAGTGACTTCCTACGATCTCTAGTATAAAACAGCAACTTCTTAACCTGCCATTCAAAACTCCCCACAATCTGACTTACACTTCCTTTTTCCAGATTTATTTCATATTACTGCCTTTCCCTTCACACTCTCCAGCCAAATTGGATTGCTCGCTGGCCCAAAACAGGATTGCATTTGCCTCCTTGCATGTTTAGAGACTCTCTGTGTTTGGATGGCACTCCATTTTCATTTCAGCTCCTTTCCAGTTCCAGCTCAGAAACCATGTCCTTAGGGGAGCCTCTTCTGATGTCTCTCTTTCCCCAAATTATCTTGGCCGCACTTCTCTGGGTATACATTATGACCTCCAATGCCCCTACTACTGCCATGTGGCTATAAGCTCCACTACATCATTTTGTTTTTGAATCTCCAAAGAATCTCACATCTTGTGCACACGTCGATGGGTTCATAATCTCATTGATTTGCTATTCCCATCGACATGCCAGATTCCCAACTAATCTATGCCTTTATAGCCTATGAAATGTTGGCCTATATGCTCCTACAAACTTCCACAAAATATCTACCGGCATGCTAGGGGCCTTTCTGTAGCTCCCTTGACGTGTGCAGTTGCCAATGGAGTAGATGGGTTATGGCCCTGTTTCTCCTTTGCTCTTGCCACATGTCTAGCCCTCCTCCTCCTCTGGTCAGAAGGTACTTGATTAAATCCTTGATGTCCTCTTGCTTGGACATTGGTCATGTGTCCCAGCTTACTCATGCTTACCTCGTAGTCATTGTCCTTTTGGAGGCTTCCAACTTTAATTCATCAGGAACAAAGGATTTTACATGACTCTTCAGAATAGATACCATCTATTACAAGCTAACATAATAAAAATGACCATCCTACCCAAATTAATTTACCTATTTAGCGCCATACCTATCAAACTACCAAAAAACTTCTTTACTGAATTAGAAAAAACTATAACAAATTTCATTTGGAAGAACAAAAGATCAAGAATATCAAGGGAAATACTGAAAAAAAAAACGTGAAGGAAGGTGGCCTAGCAGTACCAGATATTAAACTCTACTATAAAGCAGCAGTCATCAAAACGGTATGGTACTGGCTAAGAGACAGAAGGGGGGATCAGTGGAATAGACTTGGGGTAAGTGACATCAGCAAGACAGTGTATGATAAACCCAAAGAACCCAACTTTTGGGACAAAAATCCACTATTTGACAAAAACTGCTGGGAAAATTGGAAAACAATATGGGAGAGATGAGGTTTAGATCAACATCTCACACCCTACACCAAGATAAATTCAGAATGGGTGAATGACTTGAATATAAAGAAGGAAACTATAGGTAAATTGGGTGAGCACAGAATAGTATCCTTGTCAGATCTCTGGGAAAGGAAAGATTTTAAAACCAAGCAAGAGTTAGAAAAAATTACAAAATGTAAAATAAATAATTTTGATTATATTAAATTAAAAAGTTTTTGTACGAACAAAAACAATGTCACCAAAATCAGAAGGGAAACAACAAACTGGGAAAAAATCTTTATAACAAAAAATTCTGACAGAGGTCTAATTACTCAAATATACAAGGAACTAAATCAATTGTATAAAAAACCAAGCCATTCCCCAATCGATAAATGGGCAAGGGACATGAATAGGCAATTTTCAGATAAAGAAATCAAAACTATCAATAAGCACATGAGAAAGTGTTCTAAATCTCTAACAATTAGAGAAATGCAAATCAAAACAAGTCTGAGGTATCACCTCACACCTAGCAGATTGGCTAAAATGACAACAGGGAGAGTAATGAATGTTTGAGGGGATGTGGCAAAATTGGGACATTAATGCACTGCTGGTAAAGTTGTTAACTGATCTAACTATTCTGGATGGCAATTTGGAATTATGCTCAAAGAGCGCTAAAAGAATGCCTACCCTTTGATCCAGCCATACCATTGCTGGGTTTGTACCCCGAAGATATCATAGATAAAAAGACTTGTACAAAAATATTTATAGCCGCACTTTTCGTGGTAGCAAAAAACTGGAAAACGAGGGGATGCCCTTCTATTGGGGAATGGCTGAACAAATTGTGGTATATGCGGGTGATGGAATACTATTGTGCTCAAAGGAATAACGAACTGGAGGAATTCCATGTGAACTGGAATGACCTCCAGGAATTGATGCAGAGTGAAAGGAGCAGAACCAGGAGAACATTGTACACAGAGACTGATACACTGGGGTACAATTGAATGTAATGGACTTCTATACTAGCAGCAATGCAATGACCCAGGACAATTCTGAGGGACTTATGGAAAAGAATGCTGCCCACATTCAGAGGAAGAACTACAGGAGAGGAAACACAGAAGAAAAACAACTGCTTGAACACATGGGTTGATGCAGACATGATTGGGGATGTAGACTTGAAAGGACCACACCAATGCAACTATCAATAATATGGAAATAGGTCTTGATAGATGACACATGTTAAAACCAGTGGAAATGCACATTGGCTATGGTGGGGGGTGAAGGGGAAAGTAAGAACATGAATCATGTAAGCATGGAAATTTTTTCTAAAATATAAAAAATTAAAAAAAAATAGATACCATCATCAGAAGAATACTGTTAAGAAGATGGAGCTGGGCTGTTCAGGACAAAGCTTAGTGGCCTTAAAAATCACTAGGCAATTTCCCGAAGGAATCTAGCCCAAATCTTCTTCTTGCTGTATCTATAGCATCTCTGGGTTATATATTCACCTGTATAGCACAGGCTGGATGATGGGTATGCTTCCAATATGTCATGAAACTGTCCAGTCCTTTCAAACCTGCCACTTCTCTACTGGGCGCATACCACAAATTGCTTAAAGAACAAAAGTGCCCATATGTACAAAATACTCAGAGTAACTCTTTTTTGTCATGGTAAACAGCTAGAAACTAAAGGGGGTCCCTATCAGTTGGGGAATGACTGAACAAATTAGGTTTTAGTAAAGTAATGGAATAGCATTGCATTATAAGAAGTTATGAAAATGATCCAGGACAATTCTGAGGGACTTATGAGAAAGAATGTAATCCACATTCAGAGAAAGAACTGTGGGAGTAGAAACACAGAGGAAAAACAACTGCTTGAACACATGGTTTGATGGGGATATGATTGAGGATATAGACTCTAAGCAATCACCCTAGTGCAATTATCAATAACATGGAAATAGGTCTCAATCAAGTGATACATGTAAAACCCAGTGGAATTGTGTGTCGGCTATGGGGGGAGGGCTTGGAGGGGAGGGAAAAAACATGAATCATGTAACCACGGGAAAAAAATTCTCAATTAATTAATTAAATAAAAATTTTCAATTAAAAAAAAGAAATTTTGAACGGCATTGTTTCAGAGAAACCGAGAAACTGAGAAAGGCTTGTATGAACTAATGCAGAATGAAGTGGACGAAGAACTTATACAATAACAACAGCAATGTGAATGCAAACAACTCTGAAAGACTGAAGAACTCTGATCAACCCAATAACCAGAGAACCAGTGATGGAACCTCCTGACAGAGAGATGAAGATGAACTCAAGGTGTAGAACGAGACATATGTCTATGGATATGGCCAATGGAGGATTCTGGTTTTGCTTGACCATACATATTTATTATGAGAGGTTTTTTTCTTTCCTTTCCTTTCTTAATTAGAGGTGGGGATGGGAAGAAGAGAAAAGAAATGTTTGTTCATTGAAAACTTCTAAAAGAAAAGACAATAGATATGCCTCATCGACTTTTTTTTTTCAGTAGGACTCATAAGACCAAACTCAGGTCCCAAAGGAGGCTCTGTAATGCTCCGAAGCTTGATGCAATTGAACAAAAGTATCCAGAGGCAGAGGTGTCTAGAGAGCCTCCCAATCTACAGGCAATCCCTCTTGCATCTGTGCTGGACATCCTTTCATGACAATCATTGATATTATTGGAGGAAAGATATTTCTCTAGTTGGTACTTCATTTAATATTCATAGAGGGTGATCAGAGAGTTCTCTGTTGTTACATCTTTCAAGGAATCTTGAACAATGTCGATGCATGTGAAGACATCTTGTTGACAAAAAGGTGCTGAGGCTCTACTGAACTAAATGCTTTTTTATAGTCAACTAATAATGAGCTCAGTGGGATCATGCATTCTCCATATGTTAGTCTCTTGTATTACAGTTAAAATGAGGTCTGCTGTGGTCTATCATTAGCAAAAACCTTTCTGTTTCACTATAATATCTTCATTCAAGATGGCCTTTATGGAGGGGTATATTTTCCTCAAAAATATTGTACAAATGTAATAGGCATGCATGCATTAATTACTGATGTATATTCTAAAATATTTTCTTTGTTGCTTTTTGGGAATGAGATTCCAGATTTTTCCCTAAATAATTTTATAATCTCTCTTCTTTCAAATACATTGATGATTGATTCCCTCAAACGGTGCTACTTCAAATATTTGGATTTATTTTGTTTGACTACGCTTATCTGTTACAAGGATTGTGTTTTTCTTTTTAATTGACAATTTTTAAATTTGCTTTTTTTTTAATTTGTTTCCAAAAAAGGAAGAAGAAAGGAAAGGGGTTTGAAGAAGCAATTTTCTAAATATAGAGAAGAGAACAAAAGTCATCTCAGAAGGAAACCTAGACAAGGAGGATGCCATTGAAAACATGTTGGATTTATTATGTGGTTTCTTATGGAACAGGGAGTAATGCTTTCACATTTAATCCTCTTTTTCAATTCTTACATGTATTTTTTGCTCTTCATTACATTTAGAATAATAAATAAGATTAATTTTAGAATAAAATGAATTTCTTAAAAATTGTTCTGCCTCCAGCACTGATATATTCTCTATATACTTGATCTCTTTAGTTCCCTTGCTCTTTAGGTACATTCCATCCCTCACAAAGTATGTCAAAGCCTGTTATGTTAGGATCCAAAGATAGTAGTTCCATTGCCATTGACAGAGAAAAGAATTTGTAGTAGGAATCTTGACAGATCTTTTCCATTTTTCACCTATTCATTGTCCTTCTTCTACTTCAACTCAAATGCCTCTGGGATGATTTTCTTTAGCTGATTCTCTTGCTAGATTTTCCACAAACTTGATTTACTCGTCACTATTTATCACCATTTTATGAAATTACTTCTCATAATCTTCTCCCATGAGATTTTAGAAATAAATTTATTTTCTAAGTCAATGTTATCCTTGGCTACCATATCTCTTCAATTGTTAAGGAAATCAGGTGTTTGCTGGTTGAAGTTGGGGTATCTTCATTTTGACAACTGATTTAAGTTTATTAAACTCTAATGAAAAGCAGTATGCTGTGAATGAATAAAGAGCCAGCCTCTGATTTACAGAGTCTTAAGTTTAGATCCCTCCTCTGAAACATATTGGCTGTGAAAAGTCTGGGTAAGTCATCTAACTTTCTCAGTGCCTCAGACAGTCACTCTCTAAGACAAAGTTTCAGAGCAGAGGCCAATCTGCCATTTGCATTGGTAGAGGGAATTTCAGTATTGGAAGTTTGCTGTACTAATGAAATCATCTGTCTAGTCCAAAAAGGGAGGAAGAAAGACAGGAAGGAAGACAACCTGTCAAATAAAATGGTGAGAGAATGTGTGTCAATTTTTGTTCTTTTATCCATTTTTTCAGTATCAATATCTTCTTTAAATAGGTCAGATTGGAATACATCATTTATTTGTCTAATTTGATATTGATTTTAATCTTTTCTCTAATGAGTGGGTAGCCTCACTTTACACAGATGGCTGCTTCTGACACAATTCCGTAAAGAGCAGAGGAACTAAACAGGTTACTTCCTGTTTACTAAAATATAATTAATTTCACTTTTGTGATGTTATTTAGGACTGAACATGTTTAGCATCTCCTGATTCTTCTCAAAGAAACGAACCATGATATGTAGGTTTCTGTTTAACAAATCCAGTTTCTTTTGCATAGTAAGATTACTCTCAGCCAACCTCATGGCCTGTGTGAGAAGTTACTCCCAAAGCTCTGAAAAGCATCTTCCCAAGTCATTGTGTGTGGCTATTTTATTTCACAAGCAATAGAATAAATACTATTTGCAGCTAACAAAAACACCTTGTCAATTTACCTCTCTACAGGGCCCAACTGTAGCCTCGCTGACATAGTGAGCCTGGCACCATGCCCAGAAGGCCAACAAACCCTGGTTTTGTTGAGGTATCAGGGGAAGAGTGAGCCTGGGGACAAGGACTCTGATATGCCCATTCTGCTCTGCTTGTTTCAATCTGTAAGTCATTATCATGAACATACTGGAAGATCTCAGCTACTCAGTCTGTTGGGAGCAAGGCTAAGGAAATGATCCATTTTAGAGCTAGAAATACTTGTGTACAGTCATTCCTCACATCTCCCATGTACCAAATGCTTTGGGAACCTAAGAAGGACGGGAAGGCTGAATGTCTTATCTGGGAGAAGTGGATGGAGGAGGAAAGGGTGGGCTGAATTCACTCCTATACCTTGAAGTGGTTTAGTCTTGGTGATCAGTAGCATCAGTATTTGCTCAAGAGGACTTCCAGGTCTAAAAGGATAGCCATCTCGCCTCTGATCCAGGACAAGAGGTCAAAGACAGTCAAGCATTCAAGCATGGGTGAACCCAACACTGGCAGCTACTAAGACTGAAACAAATATAAGTGGGAAACACAGACTTCAGAGTCAGAAAGGTCCTTTGAGACCAGTTGGTACAAGCCCTCTCCTTACAGAGAGGGAGAGTGAGGGCCAGAGGAGACAAGGGATTTGCCCAATGTGACCCAATTTGGAATTGACACAGTTATGATTAGAACCCAAGGCATCTGGGGTCCAAATCCAGTTCTCTTTCCAATACAGCGCTCTGTGACTCAGTCTAATACCTTTGGGGGGGTCATTACTAGGACGATGAAAAAGCCCTCTGTGAGCCAACCTTTTCCAAGGCCGGTTCTAACCAAATTCGTTTTCCAGTGCTCTTTTTATAAGGAGATGCGCCCTGTGTCTGTTTGAGAGGCCAAGGTCTGTGCTCTTAGCTGATGGATGATTCGCCTGCTATTTTCTTTAAAAAATCATACTATGATTTCAGTCCAAAGCTAAAAGCCTACCATATACTCTGAAAATCCTGTGCTTTAGAAAAATCAAGTAGCCATGGGGGAGAGGAAGCTTCTCAGAAATGCAATAAAGGATTTCTTGTTGAGAAACAGTCAATCCATCTGAGGGCTTTTTGAACTCTCCTGAAGGGCCCTGGGATGGCAGTACCTGAGCCAGACTTAGCATTTGTATTTCAGCTAGAGTGAGCATCACAAACCATGCCTTGAATAAGTAACAGGAAGCAAGCAGATGGGGTTGGGGATACAAAGGGAAAGAGCTCACCCTAGCACGGCATCTCTAGTTCTCCTCTTTTAACTAGTCGTTCTTGCTACCCATGCCCTAATGTCTATTGTTTCTACCCTACTGAAAACAGCCCCTCAGTAACATAGAAACAAAACAACTGGGACAAAGCCCTGTGCACCCCGCCCTGGTTGTGGCTTTCAGTGTCTCCAGCCTCTAGAGGGAAGGTGTAGGGAGCTTCCTTCCCCTAAGACTTTGGAAGTGCCTAGCAGCAGTGGCTAAATTCAGTCACTCATCCCTGTTGCTTTGCCTTGATGGCCCTCAATGTGCTCCCAAGAGCAGAGTCAGCTGCCTAATGTGGGCTCTTTATCACCCGGAGCTGAAGGAGAGTTGAAATCGTATTGAGCAGAAAGGCTTCTCTTCAAGGCGCTGAGCTGAGCTTGGAAAGGACATTATAGCTCATCCACTGGGCCATAAATTTTATCTTCCCGGGGACAGACAATCAATATTCTGTGAGCACAATCTCTTCCCAAGAGCCAACATGCTTTATTAACTTAACCCCTTTCTCATTGTAGCTGCCGAGTGCTGGAGAAATGAACCTGGAATTAAATGCTAGAAGCTCACTTCTTTGACCAGTGTGCAATCACCTCTTAGAGTGTGGAGATGAAAGTCTCCTTGTTAGCTTCAGATTTCCGCCATCCGAGTAGACGACTGGTGTCTAGGGTGGCGTTGTCATGGGCCTAACCCTAACCCTAGAGAGCTCTTCTCAGATTAATGCTTTTAAAGGCATACAGTTAAATATATAGAATTACAGAAGCCGTCAATTATGTTGGAAATAACAACCCCCATCCGCCTTCACAGATACCCTGAGATCTCTGGGTCCCTAACGAAAGGAATCATGGAGTTATTGGGCCTAGAGATCCATGTCATACAAGACCCTTGGGGATCAGGGAGGAAGTCATGTAAAATGGCTTCCCCAGCAGTAGTCATGGGATATCTGTTCTCTCTACCCCTGCTCTCTTCCGAACGGAATTCATCTTCGGTGCCAGCTTTCCTAGTTGGTCTGTGCCTCAGTTGTCCTTTTGGTTTTTAAAAAAAACAAAAGCATCCCATTCTGATCAGGGCCCTCTCACTGAAGCATGTGACATTTTAGAGTCTATTTGCAGGTAATAGTAAATAAATTTCCACTTCCTGGTCATGACCTCGAGATTTCAGAGCGAGGGGGTATGGGTAGACAGTAAGGAGATGGGCATTTAACAAGTCTCTTGCTACTGGGAGAGCTTCAGAGACTAGGCTTGGGTGAACTGGGCTTGCCAAAACCTGCGAACACATTCAGCCAATAGTCTTCTCTCATCTGCAATGAAAGAGGACAAATCTTCCTAAACCTTCGAGGCTTCCAGATGAAGGGACTCTCTATTTCTTTTCATTCTCTAGCTGGCAATCATCTAATTAGGGGTTAGCGTATAATCAATGATAATGGAAGCCATTGTTTTCTACGGCTCGCTATCATTACTTCTGAAAGAACCTTTCTATATGTTGGACATATTTCCATTTTATCCTCAAGATTCACTGTGTGGTTATATAT
>NW_025398954.1:0-4327 GCF_016433145.1 Gracilinanus agilis
TCAGTTTTCTCCCCTTTCCTTCTCCCATTATTACTCAGTTTTCTCCCTTTTCCGCATTCCCTCATTCCTGCTCTATTCCCCACTTTTCTATCCTTTCCCTGCCAGCTCTGTGTGCTTTCTTCTTTCACACTATTTACTGGCTAGGTGACTCTGGTCACTTAACCTCTGGGTGCCTCAGTTTCCTCAATGGGAATAATAATAGCATCTATTCAACGTAGGATTGTTGTAAGGATCAAATAAGATCAACATTGTAAAACCCTTAGCACAGTGCCTAGCACAGCACATAGTAGGTGCTTAATAAATGCTCTGTCCCTTCTCTTCCTTACCATGTGAGCTAGGCGCAAAAATGTCAAATCATGGAGGCCTTTCTCTTCGTAATTTAAAGACTAACTTCAAACCTCTCCCATCCCACCCTTCATAGAGCCTGAAATTTAGTAGTAGATACCCCTAATTAAAAATTGCCTTCTTGAATTTGGAACTATGCCCAAAGGGCTTTAAAAGACTGTCTGCCCTTTGATCCAGCCATACCACTACTGGGTTTATACCCCAAAGAGATCATGAAGAAAAAGACTTATACAAAAATATTTATAGCCGCGCTCTTTATGGTGGCAAAAAATTGGAAAATGAGGGGATGCCCTTTCATTGGGGAATGGCTAAACAAATTGTGGTATCTGTTGGTGATGGAATACTATTATTCTCAAAGGAATAATAAACTGGAGGAATTCCATGTGAACTGAAAAGACCTCCAGGAATTGATGCAGAGTGAAAGGAGGAGAACCAGGAGAATATTATACACAGAGACTGATACACTGTGGTAAAATCGAATGTAATGGACTTCTGTACTAACAGCAATGCAATGATATAAGACAATTCTAAGGGACTTATGAGAAAGAACGCTATCCACATCCAGAGAAAGAACTGTGGGAGCAGAAACCCAGAAGAAAAACAACTGCTTGATCACATGGGTCAATGGGAGGATGTAGATTCTAAACTAGTGGTTCCCAATCTTTTTTGGCCTACCTCCCCCTTTCCAGAAAAAATATTACTTAGCCCCCTGGAAATTATTATTATTTTTAATTTTAATAGCAGTTAATAGGAAAGATAAATGCACCTGTGGCCATCACCGTCTCCCTGGATCGCTGCAGCACCCAACAGGGGGCAGTGGTGCCCACTTTGGGAATCACTGCTCTAAATGATCATCCTAGTGCAAATATCAATAATATGGAAATATTTCTTGATCAATGACACATGTAAAACCCAGTGAAATTACTCATTGGCTACAGGAGGGGGGTGGGAGGAGGGGAGGGAAAGAATATGAATCATGTAACCAATATGGAAAAATATTCTAAATCAATTAATTAAATAAGTAAACTTTTTTTTTAATTGCCTTCTTGGAGGCAGCTGGGTGGCTCAGTGGATGGAGAGCCAGGCCTAGAGATAGGAGATCCTGGGTTCAAATCTGGCCTCAGACACTTCTTAGTTGTGTGACCCTGGGCAAGTCACTTAACCACCATTGCCCAGCCCTTATCGTTCTTCTGCCTTGGAACAATACACAGGATTGAACAGACAACGGAAGGTACGGATTTTTTTTTAAATGGTGACCATTAAATATCAGGAAATAAAGGATTTGGGGTCAGTGGATGTAGATTCAAACTCAGGGCTACCATTTACTAGTTATGTGACTTGGATTATAATCCAGAATCCACCGCCCAAAAACAAACAACTAGTTTTGGATTCAGATGAAAAATAGTTCTAGTTCCCAGAATATAGGTGTTGGGGAGGCCACCAAAGTCAACTCATAGCAGAAACTGCAATATAACTGGCATCCTTTGCTTAAGGACTTCCAAGAAAAGGAAAGCTCTAAGCTCCCAAGGCAGCTGAGCAAATTTTACATGAGGGATTGCATAAAATATTTTTCCATACAAAATCATTTGTGAAAGAAAACTTGAACAAGAAAAAAATTAACAAAGAAAGTTTTAAAATTCTGCTTTGGCCTGGATTCAGACTGCATCTGTTCTTTCTCTGGAAGCAGAAGGCATTTTTTTAAATCAAAAGTCCTTTGGGATTCTTTTGAATAATTGTTTTGTTGAGAATAGCTAAGTTATTCAAAGTTATTCATTGTAAAGTTTTGTTTTGTTTTGTTTTTACTTTAGATAATTTTACTCCTTAAGTCAGGGGTCCTGGATCATTTGTAAAATGTTGGAAACTGGGGGGTGGAGTGGCTGAGTAGCTCAGTGGATTGAGAGTCAGGCCTAGAGACAGGAGGTCCTAGGTTCAAATCTGACCTCAGACACTTCCCAGCTGTGTGACCCTGGGCAAGTCACTTAACCCCCATTGCCTAGCCCTTACCACTCTTCTGCCTTGGGACCAATACACAGTATTAATTCTAAAATGGAAGAAGGGGGTTAAAAAAATGAGTGTGTTAGATCTGGCCTCAGACACTTCCTAGGTGTGTGACCCTGGGCAAGTCACTTAACCCCTATTGCCCAGCTCTTCCTGCTCTTCTGCCAATCTAGAGTATTGGTTATAAGGTAGAAGGTAAGGGTTTAAAAAAAATAAAATAAAATGTTGGAAACTGGGAGGGGGGGAGGAGTTAAGCTCTCACTTTCTGTCTTAGAATCAATGCTGTGTATTGGTTCCAAGGCAGAAGAATGGTAAGGGCCAAGCAAAGGAGGTTAAGTGACTTACCCAGGGTCACACCGCTAGGAAGAGTCTGAGGCTGCAAACTCCTACCCAATTTATTAGACCCACTTTACAGATGAGGAAACTGAGGCAGACAGAGGTTAAGTGACTTGCCTTGGGTCTCACAAAGAATGTGGTTGAGGTTGGATTTAAATTCAGATCTTCCTGTCTCCAGGCTGGACATTCTACCTACTGTGCCACCTAGTTGCCTACTTGAAGCAAGCCAGTCTTCTACAGGCTAAAAATCTCCCACGCCAGGACAGTTATAGCTCTGTGCCTTATGGGAAATTCCCTTCTCATAGTGCCGGAGCACAGAATATCAGAGCTGGAAGGAAGCTTGGAGATGATGCTGTGAAGCACCTGTCAGGGCTGTCTAGTCTCCCCCAAACCCCAGCGGGAATCCTCTAGATGACCAACTCCAGAAGGTGTTCATCCTCCATCTGCTGGAAGATCTCTAGTCATGGGAAAACTGCTGCCTTCTTCGGCAACCCTATGCCACTTGGCACAGCCCTGAGAGCCTGAAAGCGTTTCCTTATTTGGAGCAAAATTATGTCCTCAATTCTCGTCCATTGTTTCTGGTTCTGACTTCTGAAGCCAGGCAGAGAAAGCCTGATTCCTCTGGGGGGCAAACTACCAAACACTTGAAGGTAGCCATCATTCCCTTTGAACCCATGGCAAGGTCTGTCCTCCCTGGAAGTTAGGTGGCCCAGTGGATAGATCATTGGGCTCACAAGAAGTCAGGAAGACCTGAGTTCAAAGCTGGTCTCAGACACTAATTTAACTGCATGACCCTGGACAAGTCACTTAACCCTGTTGGTCCAGTTGGATAAACTGGAAAAGAAAATGGCAAACCCCTCCAGGGTCTTTGCCAAGTAAATTCCAAATTGGAATTTTCGTAAAGAGTCAGACACAAGTGAACAGCAAGTTCACTTGGGCATATCACTTAAGCCTATTAGCCTCAGTTTCCCCATCTGTAAAATCAGCTGGAGAAGGAAATAGCAAACCACTCCAGTAGCTTTGCCAAGAAAATTCCAAATGGGGTCACAGAGAGTCATATGTTTGCTGCTGTGTGACCTTGGACAAGTCACTTTACTCTTTTGCCTCAGTTTCCTCATCTGTCAAATGAGCTGGAGAAGGAAATGTCAAACTAGCTGAGTGATCCTGGCCAAGTGACTTCATCCTGTTTGCCTCAGTTTCCTCATCTGTCAAATGAGCTGGAGAAGAAAATGACAAACCACTCCAGGATCTTTGACCAAATGGGGTCATTAAGAGTCAGACACAAATGAAAAAACTGAACAAGTGACCCTGGGCAAGTCACTTAACCCCCATTGCCTAGTCCTTACCGTAGTATCAATTCTAAGACAGAAGATAAGGGTCTGGGGTTTTTTTTAAGGGTCTATGATCTCTTCCTTTCTTTCTCCTTCCTTTTTTTCTTTGAGATCTCTTCCACAAAATGACTAAAATGAAAAATGGTTTGCAGGATTGCACATATAAAATCTATATCAGATCGTTTACCATCTCAGGGAGGAAGGAGGGGTGGGAAGAAGGGAGAGAATTTGGAACTCAAAAGAAATTTTTTTTAGAGATTGTTAAAAATGTTTTTATATTAATTGGGGAAAAGTATATATATGTATATATATATATA
>NW_025398955.1:0-2387 GCF_016433145.1 Gracilinanus agilis
ATATATATATATATATATATATAAAAGGCTAGGGAGGTAGGAAGGGGCCAGAGTTTTAACTGCTTTAAATACCAAACTTATGTTCTTATGTTTGAGCCTGGAAGTAATATAGGATAGAGAGGCTCTAGGCCAAGAGACCAACCAGAAGGTACCTGGAAGTGAACTCAGAGGTGGGAATGTTTTGTAACTACTACTTTAAATTCCAATCTACACTCCCAGAGACCAAGGTAAGACTGTAGAGCAGTGATTCCCAAAGTGGGTGCCACCGCCCCCTGGTGGGTGCTGCAGCGATCCAGGGAGGCAGTGATGGCCACAGCTGCATTTATCTTTCCTATTAATTGCTTTTAAAATGTTTTAAAAATTAATTTCCAGGGGGCTAAGTAATATTTTTTTTTGGAAAGGGGTCGGTAGGCCAAAAAAGTTTGGGAACCACTGCTGTAGAGGGGAGAAAGCTAGTAGGGTATAAGAGGTGGTTATGCTTTGGGGCTAGCTATATCTTTTCACTAAAAAAAATCCCTTTATATGATCCAGGACAATTCTAAAGGACTTATGACAAAGAATGTTGTCCACCTCCAGAGAAAGAAGTATTGGAGTCAGAATGCAGATCAAAGCATACAATTTTTCATTTTAGTTTATTTGGGTTTTTATTTTTGAGAATTTGGTTTTATATGAGTATTCTCTTACAAGAATGACCAGTAAGGAAATAATTTTTTTGCATGACAATATATGTATTACCCAGGAAAAAATTCTAATAGTAAATGAATAAATGTTTGTTGAGTGAATAAAACATCCCTTTGTAAAAGTGAACGGGTTGGGAAAGCTAGGTGGTTCCCATGGATTGAGAGCCAGATCTGGAAGTTCTGGGTTCAATGACTTCTGACACTTCCTAGCTGGGTGACCCTGGGCAAGTCATTCAACCCACATTGCCTAGCCCTTTCTGTTCTTCTGCCTTGGAACCAATACACAGTATTAACTCAAAGACAGAAGGTAAGGGTGTTTTGTTTTCTTTTTAAGCAAACTGATGTCCATTGTTTATCAGTGATATTGAGGAAATACAAACAGGTAATTTATATTGGAGTATTAATGACTGGATGATAGTGGGAGATATTAAGTGGCCATTGATATTAGGTGGAATACCTAGTGGAGTTTCCAGCTCGAAGCATTAGAAATGCACCCATAGCAAATCAGGGATGACCTAGGGACCAGATCTTCCTGTGGAAGTGGGTTTGGGAGAGTAAACTTCAATTGATAAGGACTAAGGCCCTTCATAATTGATGTTAATCGATAATTAATTTATATTGAAAAAATGTCAGTAGGTAATTGATATTTGGGGGACTAATCAGATGGCTGCATTGGAAAGAACAACAGACCTAGATTCAAAAAGATTCGAGTTCAGATTTAACCCCAGGCTCTTTCTAGCTGTGAATCTTGCACAAGTCCCTTTACTTCTGCCTGCCTCAATTTCTTCATCTGTAAAATGGAGCTGATAATAATACCTACCAGTCAGGACTGTTTGTGAGAATAAAATGAGATATACTTACAGAGTGCTTTGCAAAAAAGAGTTCTATAAAGGGCTAGCCCTTATTAATCACTCACTGGTTGGATATTAGTACCACGTTAACCAATGGACTGATCTTAGGGGACTCCAGTCCATCACATTAGACAGAGCCAATCAGAACAAGTGCTTCCAGCGAAATTGAAGGTTGGGAGAGCAATTGCCCTGAACATTTATAAGGGCCCCGTTAACAGTGTTTCCCTTCCTCATAGGATCTAAATCCCTTGTTTGCTTTCACAGACCTCCCAGCTGCCGGGTGTCTCCCAAACCCTTCATATTTATTTATGCCGTAAATGTCCCAGCCCCACATAGACTCTAAGCTCAAGGCAGGGGCTGTTTCCTTTTTGCAGTTCAGCAGCATACAGTAGGTGTTTAATAAATGCCCGCTGATGAATGGATGACAAAGCGATACTCGAACCCGGGTCCCCCTTCCTCCCTCGGAGCATCTTTTGGGCATCCCCCTGCCTCCTTGGCCAGGCGGGGCACCTCGAGACAAGCGGGTGCCAGTGGGGGCCGCGTCATCCGCCCGCCCCTGGGCGGGCTGGCTCTCTGCAACGGTTCTCGGGCTCTAAGAGGAGGAGGAAAAAGAGGAGGGACCAGATTTGGCTGCCTGGGCGGAGCGGGGCGGGAAGGAGCCCAGGACGCGGCACCGGCCAACGCACTGGTAAGGCTGAGCCCGGGGCGGGAGGGGGCTTTGGGGTTGCCCCCCGCGGGTAGCCCAACTTTAGAGTCAGACTCCGGGACCGCCTGTCCACCCTCCCACCCTCTCCTGGGTCCCCTGGAGCTCAGGTTACCTCGTCCTTGAACTCCCCTCTCCATAATTGAGTGCTTT
>NW_025398956.1:0-5134 GCF_016433145.1 Gracilinanus agilis
GTCTTTGAATTGGTATTAAGTATTGATTCCAAGGCAGATGAGCTAATAAAGGCTAGGCAATTGGAGCAAAAAAAAAAAAAATTAGGCAAAATTGACTTGCCCAGGGCACACAGTTAGGAAGCATCTGAGGCCAGATTTGAACCTATATCCTCTAATATATTTCATGTGTAGGATTTGAACCCAGGAATTCCTGACTCCAAGGCTAGTCCTTTTTTTTTCTCAGGTGGGAATGATAGTTCATATATTATTTTTTTTAATTTTTTTTTTATTTTAAACCCTTAACTTCTGTGCATTGACTTATAGGTGGAAGAGTGGTAAGGGTAGGCCATGGGGGTCAAGTGACTTGCCCAGGGTCACACAGCTGGGAAGTGTCTGAGGCTGGATTATATATTATTTTTAAAAACATATTTTCTAAATTCTTTTAATTGAAAAGTATTTTCCCCATAGAAAATAAAAAACAAAACCTTTGTAACAAATTGTTGTTCAGATATTTCATTCATATCTCAGTCTTCATGAGCCCCATTTGAGATTTTCCTTTGTGAAAGAGAATTCTTTACTCTATTGTCTATCCTGAGTTAACACTAACTTAAGTACCACTACTCAATACCTCACTAGACTGGACAGGATTAACTCCCCCTTGTCTACTTTTGAATTGAATCAACAAAAGATTAAACACCCTACTTAGTACTAGGTGAGAAGCTAGCAAGGTACTTAGATAAATCATACCCTTAGAAATTCAATCAAATCAGGAAACTATGAACCTTTTTGATTTAATCAGCAGGAATCTGTGAATCTTTTTGATGAGAACTTAACCTTCAGAAGGTGAGAAGTCAATCTTACAGATACTGCCCCCTGGCGAATGGTAGACAATTTGGAAACTGTGATTGGCCCCTGTGAATAGGGGAAGGGACAAGAAGTCACCATAAAAAGCAAGCCCCAAGTTCCTTCAGGGCAGATTGTCTTTGAGAACATAGTCTGAAAAGGTTGTCTTCTGGAGATAGTCTTAGATAGTCTTTGAGAGAGCTTTGTTGGAGACTATGGCTTGGATTGTGGGCTTGGAGCTCGGCTTCTTCTTGGACTCGGACTCTTGGATTACTTTGTTTGGTGAGTAAAAGGCTAATCCCTTTTCTAGCTTTTGGAGAGACTAGCTTCCATCTTGGAGGAGGCCTTGTGGTTACTTACTACCAGCCTTCCTGGTTGAGAGCTAATTAATCTCTTCCTGGATTAAGCAGACCCAGAGCAAAACATTTAGGTTGAAAGGATAGATAACTTCTCTATCCCCCTCACTTTTCTCTTCTTTATTGTTTCCTCTCTATTTGTAAATAAATTTCTGACTCAAGATATAATAAATACTGGCGACCACATAATTTCATATAAACATTGTCCAACCATTAATTTTAACCTATACACCTTCTACAATTGTAACAAATACGTATACATAAGCAAAATAAAACCTGACATTGGCCACGTCCAAAAGTATTTCTCTCATTCTACATCATGATTCCATCACTGCTCAGTCAAGAAGTAGACAGTATGGCTCACTCAGAATTGTAGTTGGTTATTGCATAGATTTAAGTTCTTTAGTCTTTCAAAGTTGTTTGTCTTTATAATGTTATATTGTATAAATTGTTTCCTTGCTTCTGCTCATTTCACTCTGTATTATTTCATGCAAGTCTTCCCAGGTTTCTCTGAAACCAAGCTCTTCTTTATTTGTTGTAGCATACTAGAATCCATTATATCCCTATACCATAATTTGTTCAGTCATTCCCCACTTGATAGACACCTCCTTATTTTCCAGTTCTTTGCCACTACAAAAAAGACCACCTCTCTATCCATTCAATCACTCTGCGTCTCAATAGGGAAGGTATTGGGGCACTTATTTTATTTTTTTCAAGTGAAACACAAAGAGATTCATTGACTTTAGCTCACAAGTAACAGGAGACAAGAGCTTCAAGCCTGGGTTTTCTGACTTGAAGTTCAATGCTTTTCCCTCCACTCGGACTACTCCACATTGCTTATGGTCATGTAATAGAAATTCAGTAAACACTTATTGACTTCTCATCCTTCCTAATGGGTTGGCAGCCAGTTCAATAGATTGGCCTAATCTCCTATAGAGGAGTTGTGGGTGTGCATCTGTTTAGTTGGTGACAGAGAGAGCTTTAGAAGGAAGATGGTTCCAGCTAATGAGGTTGCCTGAGGAATGCCTCCTACTGCCTGTTTACCTGCTCAGACTAGCACCCTAGGGACCTGAAGAGGGCACTCAGTCATACTTACTGAGCAATTCAATGGAGAATGACCTTTCCTTAGGCTTGCCTTGGAATTGTTTGACTCCTGCACAAACACATTCTGCCCACATGGCCCTGGTGATAAGAATAAGAAGTTAAACCAGTATCACAGACCATGGAAGTTAAATAAGGCCACCTCTGTGGGGATAATTTGTGAGTGGAAGGTGATATATAGCATGTAAAACTGAAATCTAAATGAGGGTGGGGATGGGATTGGTAAGATTTGGGGGAGTTTACAAAGTTTCCTGCCATAGGATTAAAACTTGAACAGCCTCTTGACTCTAGGAGACTCTTTGAGTCATCTTCATGATGAGAGTTCTTTTTGGAACAAGGAAAGCTTTGAGTGAGTGAGGAATAGAATATCGCACACTAGTGAAAATGAAGTATCTTCTCTTCTCAAATTAAGTACACTCTCTCTGGATTTCTCTTTTCCCTACCTTATATTATACTTATTAGTGCACATTCATGATCTTCTCCCTACAGCTAATTTATTAACTGAGCTTTGAATCTGCCAATCAACACAGCAGGAGAAACTATGCAGGGTAGCCACAGCTTTCAAATAGAAGCAAGGTGGTGGCAAAGTCAAAAGCAAAACCATCCAGGGAATAGTGAGAATGGCATGGTCAAACCCCCAAGCATTCAGGAATTGGAGAGGAGCCATGTTTGAGGGCTAGAGTTGCCAGAGTAGCATAATGAAAAGGGATTATATATAACAATGTATTTGACTGAATCTCTAGTACTCTCTTTGTGAATAAAAAGGGGGAGATGAGGACTGAATGATCACCAACTGGGGGGGAGGTGTTAAATGGTTGAATGACTGGTCCCAAGAATGTTACTTACTGAGCATGAATCATATAACCATGTTAACTTTTCTAAAAAATAAATATTAAAAAAAAGAATGTTACTTACTGGCTTGATACCAACCTGAAAAGAGACCTTTAAAATATGAACAACTTATTCTTAGAATCATAAGATAAGTTTAGAGTTAGAAGAGACCTCAGAAGTCATCATGTTCAACCAATTCATTTTATATTTGAGGAAACCAAAATTGAGAAAAGTTAAGTGACTTTTCATGGTCACACAGTTTTGAGGCAAAATTTGAACTTGGGTCTTCCTTACTCCAAGAACAGGGCTCTATCACTGAGTTACTCAACTGCCTCCAAGACTCATTTGTATATGTGGCATGTCCTCAAGTATCCAGGTGATAGAAATCTGGAAGGGATTATTAATATGTTAGATATACCAATACAAAAGATTTCTATAAGTTATAGTGGTGAAATGAGTGTAATAATGTGAAAATCAGAAGTGTTAAATATTTTTAATGACCCTGCACTTGGGCTCAAAATGCTAAATCCACCAGTATAGGATAGAGGAAAATGTGACTTGCTAACCATTTGTGTAAAAGAAGGTCTTGGGATTTGAATTGACTAAAGGCTTGGTATGGGTCAAACATGTTTCCAGTGTGATGTAGCAGCAGAAAGAGAGAAAGAGAGAGAAAGCAAGAGACAGACCAGACAGACCAACCGACAGAGAGACAGAAAGAGCTTAAATTATTCATAATTTCCAAGCTTAGTTTACTTATCATTTCTTTCTTCTTCCTCTTTAGCTAGACTGGGAGAATGAACCCTTAGAAACTAAAGGTATAGTTTTAGCTTGGGGTGGGCTGTAACTAATGGAACTGATAGCCTTGGATGATTTGAATAGTCCCACTTGAAACCTCAAGAGCATAAATTGGGGGGAACAGTGGGCACTGGCTGATAAGGAGAATATTTCTCTGGTTGGGACAGAGCTTCCCTAATTAACCACATTAGAGCTTTGGCTGCTTCTCATTTGAGGCACTTGCCAATGATGCATTCTATCATTCAATGAACATTTATTAAGTATTTACTCTGAACAGAGTACTGTGAAGGTTAACAGGAGATACAAGTTTAGATCAAAATTGGCTCCATCCCTTTATGGAGTTTGTAGTCTGGAAAGGGCATAAGATAAATATATAACTATAATACACAAAGATGACTATAATACACAATAGTATATAGTAAGGGTGTTCTTTGAGAGGCAGTATGGAGTAGTGGATAGGAAACTGGCCTTGAAACCTGGAAGAACTCATTTCAAGCACCTCTTTCAACACATTTGTTTCTGTTTAGTCATTTATTAGTTGTGTCAGACTCATTGTGACCTCATTTGGGGTTTTCTTGGCAAAGATACTGGAGTGGTTTGCCATTTCCTTCTCCAGGTCATTTTGCGGCTGAGAAAACTGAGACAAATAGTGTTAAGCGACATACTGGGGGGTCCCATAGCTAGGAAATGTCTGAGGCCTGGGAGATGGGTCTTCCTGACTCCAGGAGGCCCAGCACTCAATCCATGGCTCTATCCTAGCTGCCCCTTCTGAGACATATTGGTTATACAACCAGGGCAAATAACTTTTCCTTTCAATGCTTTAGGCCAGTGATGGGCAAACTTTTTTTTCAAGTTTCTTTAATATTTATTTTGAATATTTTCCCATAGTTACATGTTTCATGTTCTTTCCCTCTCCCCCAAAACCCCCTAACCCCCCTTAGCCAATGCACAATTCCACTGGGTTTTACATGTATCATTGATTAAGACCTAATTCCATATTATTGATAGTTGGACTAGAGTTATATTTTTAGTGTCTACATCCTCAGTAATATCCCCATCAGGATGGGCAAACTTTTTAAAGAGGGGATCAAAGGAAAGGAAATGCTCATCTGTCAGTGTGTTCCTAAGGCAACTCTTTAGAAGTTTCATTGTATTGTATCCTACTCATTGTATTCATCAGATTAGGAATAATGTCCTGTGGCTGGATAGAACATTTCAGGCCCCCCCCC
>NW_025398957.1:0-3951 GCF_016433145.1 Gracilinanus agilis
TTCTAAGACAGAGGGGCGAGGGCTAGGCAAAATGGGGTTAAGCTAGGAAATGTCTGAGGCCACATTGGAACCTAGCGCCTCCCATCTCCAGGCCTGGAGCGCTATCCACTATGCTACCTAGCTGCTCCTCCAAACTAGTATTCTTAAAACAATTTGATTGGGCCACTTATCCTCCCTCCCTTCTCCTCCCAGCTAAAAAAATCTTCCATAGTTTTCTGTTGCTTCTAGGATGAAATACAAACTCTTTGGCTGGGGATTTTGGACACCCCACAGTCTGGCGCCTCGCTACCCTTCCACTCTTACCATATTCCTGCCCTTCCTTTACCACACAGCTCAGGTTTTACTTCCCCCATGAAGCCCTTTCTAATCCTGGCCCTGCATCAATTGCCACCTTGTCCTTCTGGAAATGATTGTTTTCCATGTGCATGTTGGGTATTTACTTAACTAGTATCCATGCTACATGTCTCCTCCTCCACGACCCCCACAGAATATAAGCTCCTCAAGGGGGGGAGCAGAGACTTTTCTCTGTGTCCTTGGCTCCCCACAACCTCTGACGGTGCCTGCCACATAGTGTGGGTTTAATCCTGGTTGAATTAGATGGTTGAGTGGATACAACATGTAAACAGAGTGTAAGACTTTCAAGACTTTATTTTTTTGAACCATCTGTCTTAGAATCGGTGCTAAGTATCTGTACCAAGGCAGAAGAGTGGCAAGGGCTAGACAATGAGGGTGAAGTGACTTGCCCAGGGTCACCCAGTTAGGTCAGATTTGAATCCAGGACCTCCTGACTCCAGGCCTGGCTATCCAGTGAGCCATTTAGTTGCTTCTCAGAGTGGAAGACTTTAAGAATCGCTTTGCAATTCTACTCTTCTGAATTCTGCATGCATCTTGTTTGTTTAATTCCCAGATATTTGAATACATTTTGTTATCAAGGTCAAGGGCTGTTTTCTTTTTGGCTTTGTGTTCTTGGGGCCTAGCAATCAAACGCTCGCTTTGTCAACAGACATTTATTAAGCACGGACTATGCACTAGGTGGCACTCCAGTCAGGAAGATTCATCTGCCTGAGTTCAAACCTGGCATCAGACCCTTACCAGCTGTGTGACCCTGGGCAAATCATTTCACTGTTTGCCTCAGTTTCCTCAACTGGCAAACTACCCCAGTATCTTTGCCAAGAAAATCCCAAATGGAGTCGGGAAGAATCAGACATGACGGGAAAACAACACCACTCTAGGAAAATCTTGAGTCTGATCACCTTCAAAACGACACAGTAAGGGGGCAGCTGGGTAGCTCAGTGGAGTGAGAGTCAGGCCTAGAGATGGGAGGTCCTGGGTTCAAATCCGGCCTCAGACACTTCCCAGCTGGGTGACCCTGGGCAAGTCACTTGACCCCCATTGCCCACCCTTACCACTCTTCCACCTAGGAGACAATACACCGAAATTAAGGGTTAAAAAAAAAACAAAACGACACAGTAAGGGTATATTCTCGACCGTGGGCAGACATATTTAAAAGACACAAACTCATTGTAAGGCTAAAGCAAATGGTTCGTTTTTTTACTTTTGTTGCATTCTCCTGGATTGCTTTCCAAAAAGATTTTGAGTTTGCAATTTCACCACTGATGATTCATTCCAGGCACTGGGCTAGGCATGGGGCGGGGGCGGGGGGGGGGGCGGTACAGAGACAAAAGCAAAACAATTCTTAACCCCAAGTAGGGGCAAGCAGAGTGCTACACGAGATCACTAACTCTGGAGTCTGAGGACCTGGGTTCGAATTCTGCCTCTGATGCCTACTACTTGTGCCCTGGGCCTCACTTTCCTCCTCTATAAAATGAGGGGGTTGGACTAGCTGGCCTGTGAGGTCCCTTCTGGTCCTGGCAAGTCCCTTCCCCTCTTTGTTTTAAAATTTTTCCTTTCCCAGAGATCTGACAAGTATACTATTCTGTGTTCACCTAATTTGCCTAGAGTTTCCTTCTTTATATTCAAGTCATTCTGAATTTATCTTGGTGTAGGCTGTGAGATGTTGATCTCAACCATTAATCTCTCCCATATTGTTTTCCAAATTTCCCAGCAGTTTTTGTCAAACAGTGAATTTTTGTCCCAAAAGTTGGGCTCTTTGGGTTGATCATACACTGTCTTGCTGACATCACTTACTCCAAGTCTATTCCATTGATCCTCCTCTCTGTCTCTTAGCCAGTACCATACTGTTTTGGTGACCGCTGCTTTACAGTACAGTTTAAGATCTGGTACTGCGAGGCCCCCTTCCTTCTTATTTTTTCATTATTTCCTTTGATATTCTTGATCTTTTGTCCTTCCCCTCTTTGGGACTCAGTTTCTTCCTCTGTAAAACGAGATCCCTTCCAGTTTTAAACCTTGGATCATTCCAGATGGCAAACATAAACAGACATGTCAATAGCACATAGATATTGTTTCGGAGGGGCTGGGGACACTAGAGGCTGAGGAAATCAGGACAGGCACTTGCTACAGGAGGTTGTGTCCGGAGCTGAGTTGAGTTTGGCAGCTACTTAGGGACTCTGAGGAGGCACAGGGGACAGCAAAGGCACCGAGACAGGAGGTGGAGTGTCTTGTTTGGGGAAGATCGAGAAGATCAGTTTGCCTGGGATGAGGGCGTGTGAAGGAGAGGGATAAAGCCAGATTGTGAAGGCCTTTACAGATCAAACAGAGGAGCTGATGCATCTTAGAAGAATGGCGGGCCATGCTTTAGGAATCATTTGGGCAGCTGGGCAGAGAATGAACGAATGGAAAAGGGAGAAGAAAGCCCAATTGGGAGCCACCGCAGTGGTCCAGGTGAGAGGTCATGAGGCCCCAAATCAAAGTGGTAGCCACATGAACAGAGACAGGATGGGTGTGGAAGATTGTGGAGGTAGAATCGGCCAGTATGAATGGAAAAGAAGAGTGAGAGGAGAGAGAACAACAAGCCGAGGACGACTGGGAGGTTGGAAATGCAGCCCACTGAATGGGTGGTTCCTCTTCCTCTTCAATGCCACTGTGCGTTATTTGGAATTCAGGGGGTCCCATTTAAAAGTATTTGACAAACTTCCTGTGGACATGTGGGGGACTTTGAGACTACATTTTCCGTGATCCAAGGGGTTTCCGGTTTCTGACGTGATGACGTCAAACAAAGGGAACCAACGTAGAGCGTGACTTAAGATTAGGGGTGGAGCTGGGGCTCACTCTCTCTGGCGTAGGAGACTGACAAGATGGGAGAAGGTACTGGAGGCGGGATTTTTAAATAGCCAGGCGCGTGGTCCGATTTATTCTATCAAAATGGACCCAAATAAAATATTAATTTTCCTCATATCAGCCTTTATCATTTTTAATCCTTACAACTGACATTGCTTTATGGCTAAATGGTGTGAAGTGGAACCTTTTTGTTGTTTCGTTTTGCATCTCTTTGACCGGGGAAGTGACAAGCGATGAATAAAGTTGTTCTTTGGAAAATTCTGTTCCTCTCCCGGGAATTCCTTTTGTGAAGTTTTTAAGACTTCCTCAGAGATTTCACCTGGCAAGTTTTCCTTTGCGACATCAGCCATAAACATTTTTCTTACTTCGTTACTTTACTTTAATTATGTTGAACCATGCCGTTTGCTTGTGATCAAGGCACGTCTAGCTTGTCCCCCCAATCTCTGCCCTTCTTTGAACGGGAAAAGTCAACTGAAAATTTGAACCTGAGGAGACTGTGTGTACGGTCTCTGCTATTCACGGGTAAAGAAGGCCCAATCTTGGTTTCTTCTTCCCTTGTTTTGGGGCATTTTTCATCTTGCTTTTTCACTGAATCAAATGGAGCCTTTCTTTACCCCGCCCAGTGGTTACAATGAACCCAAGCACTACTCGGGGTGGGGTTTTCAAAAAGTACAAGGTATAGGGTAGGGGTTCTAGAACTCAAACTCGAGGCCCAGGGCCAGAGTCAAAGGAGCCTGTGAACTTAGATGGGGA
>NW_025398958.1:0-5619 GCF_016433145.1 Gracilinanus agilis
GAAGGAAGGAAGGAAGGAAGAAAAGGGAGAGAGAAAAAGGAAGGAAGGAAGAGGAGGGAGGGAGGGAGGAAAAGTTCCTATACTCTCTTGGTATCTATGCAAGAGATAAAGGCAGGTCCCAGGAGCATTGGATGTCACCCACTCACATACCCCTGAGCCTCTCCATGGTGAACATGTGGGAGGAAATGGACAAGGGTCACATAGGAGAGGCAGGAACAAAAGAATTTGATATATATCAGTGGAGGGTGCACATGAGACCCAAAGCCTAGGACCCACCGCCACCTTCTAAGGACTCCTGGGTCATACAAACCAGGTTCAGCCCTGGCATCCTGATCCCAAAGGAGATCCCAATTTCTCTGACTCATTATCTCCACTCAGTAAAACTCCAGGGAAATATGAATAAGCCTAAGTCGTAGCTCATGTCTGGGATTCCACAAAGTGTGTAACATGCTCCTTGGCTTCCACATAGGTACAGGGTGGTTTAAGGTTCGAGATACCTGGCCCTTATTTCACCCACCAATGAAAATATTAGCTAAAGGATATGCAGGCATTCTTTTTGTAATTGTTATTATTTTTTAAATATTCTCATTCTTGAACAAATACAAAAACATAAAGCACTTAAATATCCCTTTAGACCTGGATGAATGAATGAATGAATGAAAAAGCATTTGCCATGTTCAGAAACTAATCTAAGTACTTGCGTTACAAAGACAAAAAGCTAAAGAGTTCATAACCTGTTGTTGCTGAGTCCTGTCGACCTCCTGGCTTGGTTTTCCTTTTCCTTTTCCAACTCATTTGACAAATGAAGAAACTGAGTCAGGCAAATATTAAGCAAATTGTCCAGGGTCCAAAAGGTAGGAAGTGTCAGAGGGCAAATTTGAACCCAGGTCCTCCTGGCTCCAGGCCTGACTCTATCCAGAGCCACCTAGCTGCCCCAAGTTATTGAATTTTGATTGGGAGTATTTATACCACAACAATCAAATCAGCCTGTAAATCAGGGCCTGAATTATTGTCTTGTTGATTGTCTAGACTTAAGAAAGAGAAATTAATGCAAATTAGCCTTAATTTTTTTTCCCAAAGAAGGGGGTTTTTTAAACATTTACCAGCACAATGAAGAGAGCACCCAGCCTGGAATCAGGAAGACATTAGTTCAAAAGTTGCCTCAGACACTTGGCAGCTGTGTGACCCTGTGCCAGTCCCTTACTTTCTTCCTCTGGAAAATGAGGATAATAATCACACCTCTCAGGTTCTTTTGAGATTAACATTTGTAAGTAATATTTACAGTGGACATAATATTTGTGAAATACTTTAGAAACCTTCAGACATTATATAAATGCTAACTATCTTCCCATGCTCCTTCACAAGCTAGGTAGGGCATCCCAACTGGGACTAACATCTCAGAAATGGGATGAGGAAAGACCAGGGGAGGGATATGGCCAGATGTGGCCCCAGGGAGCCTCGGGGCCAATGTCCTTTGGGCCATGGTAAGAATCAATCAATAATCAACATTTTCATTTTCCATCAGACAGAATGGAAAAGCCTTCCAATATGTCAGGCACTATATGTATAAATGGGGCAGCTGGGTGGCTCAGGGGATTGAGAGCCAGGCCTAGAGACTGGAGGTCCTAGGTTCAAGTCCAGCCTCGGACACTTCCAGCTGTGTGACCTTGGGCAAGTCACTTGACCCCTATTGCCCACCCTTACCACTCCTGGGCCGAGGACCGTCCCTAGCCCGGATGAAAAAGGAGGAGGGTTGGGTGTGGGGCTAGCAACCCCACCCTGTAAAAACTACATTTGCTAAAGAAACTGCAACCTAAAGTAGGGGCAGCTGGGCTAGCTCAGTGGATTGAGAACCAGGCCTAGAGACGAAAGGTCCTAGGTTCAAAACCCGGGCTCAGACACTTCCCAGCTGGGTGACCCTGAGGGACTGTGTGACCCATTGCCTACTGGTTGTGGCCCTATGCTCCTAGAATGGAGTCCCAGGATAAAAAAAAAATATGTATAAATGCTGGAAATTCAAAGAAAGGAGAAAAAGAGCCCTTGCTATCAAGGAGTTCTCCAATCTAAAGGGCAGCTTTCTATTGTATTTATCACATAGGAAAGGGATATGGCACAATGGATAGAATGGCCAGGCCTGGAGTCAGGAAGATATCTTCCTGAGTTCAAATCTGACCTCAGACAGTTACTAGCTGTGTGACCCTAAATAAGTCATTTTACCCTGTTTGCCTCAGTTTCTTAATCTGTAAAATAAGCTGGAGAAGGAAATGGCCAACAACTCTAGATTCATTGCCAGAAAAAGCCCAAATGGGGTCACAGTGAGTCAGAGAGGACTAAAATGACTGAAAAACAAATTTATCACATCTTCAATTCTAATGGTTGCCTTCTCCACCCCCAATCTTGAAACAAAGAACATAAAAGGCATAAAATTCAACAAACCAACCAACATACAAACTGTAAATATAGTCTCATACCCATAATCCCCCTCTTCTTCAAATACATTTTTCTCATCTCTTCTTCAGGCCAGGCTTGGTCACTATTGGCACACCATGATGACTTTTAAGGTTGCGGAGTGGTAGTTCTTTCCATTGACTTGATTATCATTACTAGGTATATTAACAAGCATTTCTTATGCACCTATTGGCCGGGCACATGTGGGAAAAGGGCGTCCATGATGGTCTCCCAGGACCTGGCTCATCCTTAACACCTTCCAAGATCCCAATGGTGGGAAGGCAGCTTCTTGGGAAAGGAGGAAGGAAATCATGGCAGCTCCTGTTTTAGAGTAGTTCTTGTCTTTTATATGGAGGGAGAAGGAAGGGAGAGCTATCCAGGTGAGTCAGATTGGTTGACCAGCCCCGATGTTGAAGTCAGGGAGACAGACCCAAAACAGCTAGGCAACCAGAGTCTTAAAGACTAGAAGAGGGGGCAGCTGGATGGTTCAGTGGATTGAGTTCCAGGCCCAAAGACAGGAGGTCCTGGGTTCAAATCTGGCCTCAGACATGTCCTAGCTGTGTGACCCTGGACAAGTCCCTTAACCCCCATTACCCAGCCTTCAGTGCTCTTCTGCCTTGGAACCAACACACAGTATTGATTCTAAGGTGGAAGGAAAGAGGTTTTAAAAAAAACTAGAAGGGAAGGTTCAAGAAATGAAGTAGGACTGAAGAGGAATTTCAGAGAAGCAGCAAGACAGAAAGGAGGGAGACCTAGAGAGAATATAGAGATGGATATTGTTGGGCAAAGAAAAAATGGACTGAAAAGGGCCTCTCAGAACTTCAGTGGAATTCACTATGTCTATTTTTGTTGTTTAAACTTATACATGCAAGTACCACCATCTCAATAAAACCCTCAAATGTGAATTTATATTCCAGTCACCCATCATCAATCAGTTTTTAACCCACTGTCTAACTGGAAAGAATAGAAAGGGAATCTCCACTCCTCCTCCTCCCCGAGACTTTTGGCTTTTTGCCCATTCTTTAATAATAATAATAATAATAATAATAATAATAATCATAATCATAATCATAATCATCATAATCATAATAATCATAGCTTATGGTGCTTCAAGGTCTATGAAGTATTGTCCCCAAAACCTACTCTCACAGTGCATCAAAGTGAACTGTGCAAGTATTGTGCCCATTTTTCAGATAAAATAACCAAGGCTCAGAGATCAAGTGATTTGCACAGAGTAATTTGAATTTATATTAAATCAATAGATAACCAGGGAAGCCTGTGTTGTTCTGATCTATTTCCTCACAACCAGCATTCACAAGTCAGTCCACCAAAAGCATTTATTAAGCACCTACTGTGTGCCAGGAATCGTGCCTAAACAGCTGAGGATGCAAAGAAAGCAAAAGGCAATCAGTCCCTGCTGTTAAAGAGCTCACAGTGTAACCAAGGAAACACCATGAAAAAATTGGGTACATACAAAATATACATAGTCTAAATAGGAGGGAGATACTAGAGAAGATACAAGCAGGGGAGAGAAATGGGGAGCTCCTGAAGAAATTTGGATCTGAGGTCTTACTCCTGATTGAAGAGAAAGAGGAAAACTTCAGTGGTTCCCATTTCTGTTGTTCAGCCATTTTTTCCCAGCCTTTTCCACCTCCTTCTGACCCCACTTGGGGTTTTCTGGAGTGATTTGCCATTCCCTTCTCCAGCTCATTTTACAGATGAGGTAACAAACAGATTTCCCTAGGGTCATATAGCTAAGAAGTGTCTAAGACCACATTCAAATTCAGGTTTTCCTGAATCCAAGTCTGGCACACCATCACACTGTTCCACCTAGCTGCTTTGGCTCCCTATTACCTCTACCATAATATGCAAAGTTCTAAACCTGGCATTCGAAGCCCTCCCCAGTCTGGCTCTACCTATCTTTCCAGTCTCATTTCATATTGCTAGCTATTTCCTTTGCATAGCGTTCCATCTTCCACCCCTGTTTATTTACATAAGCCTTCTCCTAGCCTAGGTTTGGAATATTCTCCTTCTCCATATCTGCCTTCTAAAATTCCTTAGCTTTCTCCAAAGCACAGCTCAGGTACTACTACCTACACAAAGCCTTTTTTCTTTCTAAAGGTCCTTAGTGCCCTAAACCTTCAAAAAATTACTAATCTGTGAATTGTATCCTATGGGGGAGAATGAATGCTCTTTGAGGGCAGAGATACTTTTTAAAAATCAATACAAAGCGGCCTCAGCCACTTCCCATCTGTGTGACCCTGGGCAAGTCACTTGACCCCCATTGCCCACCCTTACCACTCTTCCACCTATGAGACAATACACTGAAGTACAAGGGTTTTAAAAAAAAATCAATACAAAGCCTCAATTCCAAGGCAGAAAAGTGGTATGAGCTAGGCAATTGGGATTAAATGACTTGCCCAGGGTCATGCAGCTAGTAATTATCCATATCTGAATTTGAACCTGGGACCTCCCATCTCCAGGTCTGGTGTTCTATCCACTGAGCCACCTAGCTGCCACATAGAAATGCCCTTGTTTTCATTTTTGTCTCCCCAATACCTAAAATTGGGACACACATTGATGTAGAAGGTGCTCCCTGAGTGCTTAGAGGGTGGAGTTGAATTGCTTTGAACTGAAATGATTTGATCAACTTCAGAAACATTTCTCTGTCTCATTCACTGGCCAAGAGAGTTATTTACATGTCTTGTTTTTCTTTTCAGGATACAAAGAATGGAAGCTCCCACCAAAAGTATCTAGAAAAAACAAAGCCTCGCAAAAATTCTAAGGTGAGCCAAAGAAGAAATTCTTCTTTGGGGTCTTTTTCATTTCTTTTCTAGATTACATATTGTTACAATTTGGGGATGGTAGTCTTTTACTGAAGTCCTCAGTCTTACTCATGGGGCTGTATCAGAGCTCCTCACCCTCCCTAGAGTCTCTGGCAATAGGAGGAGGAGGAGGACGAGGACGAGGACGAGGACGAGGACGAGGACGAGGAGAATGAGGAGAGGAAGGAGAAGGAGGAGAAGAAGGAGGAAGAGATAGGAGAAGAAGAAGGAGAAGGAGGAAGAGAAGAAGAAGAAAAGAACAAGAAGAAGAAGAAGAAGAAGAAGAAGAAGAAGAAGAAGAAGAAGAAGAAGAAGAAGAAGAAGAAGAAGAAGAAGAAGAAGAAAG